>NC_069504.1:1040653599-1040914370 GCF_027579735.1 Bombina bombina
GAGCAAAAGAGAGGGGGGAGAGCGCAAAAGAGAGGGGGAGAGAGAGCGCAAAAGAGAGGGGGGGAGAGCGCAAAAGAGAGGGGGAGAGAGAGCGCAAAAGAGAGGGGGAGAGAGAGCGCAAAAGAGAGGGGGGGAGAGAGCAAAAGAGAGGGGGGAGAGCGCAAAAGAGAGGGGGAGAGAGAGCGCAAAAGAGAGGGGGGAGAGAGCGCAAAAGAGGGGGGAGAGCACAAAAGAGAGGGGAGAGAGAGAGCACAAAAGAGAGGGGGAGAGAGAGAGAGCGCAAAAGAGAGGGGAGAGAGAGCACAAAAGTGAGGGGAGAGAGAGAGGGGGAGAGCGTAAAATAGAGGGGGAGAGAGAGAGCGCAAAAGAGAGGGGGAGAGAGAGAGCGCAAAAGAGAAGGGGGGGAGAGAGACAGAGCGCAAAAGTGGGGGGAGAGGGCGCAAAAGAGAGGGGGAGAGAGAGCACAAAAGAGAGGGGGGAGAGAGAGCGCAAAAGAAAGGGGGAGGGAGAGAGCGCAAAAGAGAGGGGGAGAGAGAGCAAAAAGGAGAGGGGGGAGAGAGAGCGCAAAAGAGAGGGGGGGAGAGCGCAAAAGAGAGGGGGAGAGCGCAAAAGAGAGGGGGGAGAGCTAGCGCAAAAGAGAGGGGGGAGAGAGAGCGCAAAAGAGAGGGGGGAGAGAGAGCGCAAAAGAGAGGGGGAGAGAGCGCAAAAGAGAGTGGGGAGAGAGCACAAAAGAAAGGGGGGAGAGCGCAAAAGAGAGGGGGGAGAGCGCAAAAGAGAGGGGTAGAGAGAGAGCACAAAAGAGGGGGAGAGAGCGCAAAAGAGAGGGGGGAGAGAGAGCGCAAAAGAAAGGGGGAGAGAGCGCAAAAGAGAGGGGGAGAGAGAGAGCGCAAAAGAGAGGGGGGAGAGAGAGAGAGCGCAAAAGAGAGGGGAGAGAGAGAGCGCAAAAGAGAGGGGAGAGAGAGAGAGCGCAAAAGCATAATTTATGTAAGAACTTACCTGATAAATTCATTTCTTTCATATTAGCAAGAGTCTATGAGCTAGTGACATATGGGATATACATTCCTACCAGGAGGGGCAAAGTTTCCCAAACCTCAAAATGCCTATAAATACACCCCTCACCACACCCACAATTCAGTTTAACAAATAGCCAAGAAGTGGGGTGATAAGAAAAAAGTGCGAAAGCATATAAAATAAGGAATTGGAATAATTGTGCTTTATACAAAAAAATCATAACCACCACAAAAAAGGGCGGGCCTCATGGACTCTTGCTAATATGAAAGAAATGAATTTATCAGGTAAGTTCTTACATAAATTATGTTTTCTTTCATGTAATTAGCAAGAGTCCATGAGCTAGTGACGTATGGGATAATGATTACCCAAGATGTGGATCTTTCCACGCAAGAGTCACTAGAGAGGGAGGGATAAAATAAAGACAGCCAATTCCTGCTGAAAATAATCCACACCCAAAATAAAGTTTAATGAAAAACATAAGCAGAAGATTCAAACTGAAACCGCTGCCTGAAGTACTTTTCTACAAAAAACTGCTTCAGAAGAAGAAAATACATCAAAATGGTAGAATTTAGTAAAAGTATGCAAAGAGGACCAAGTTGCTGCTTTGCAAACCTGATCAATCGAAGCTTCATTCCTAAACGCCAGGAAGTAGAAAACTGACCTAGTAGAATGAGCTGTAATCCTTTGAGGCGGAGTTTTACCCGACTCGACATAGGCAAGATGAATTAAGATTTCAACCAAGATGCCAAAGAAATGGCAGAAGCTTTCTGGCCTTTTCTAGAACCGGAAAAGATAACAAATAGACTAGAAGTCTTTTGGAAAGACTTAGTAGCTTCAACATAATATTTCAAAGCTCTAACAACATCCAAAGAATGCAACGATTTCTCCTTAGAATTCTTAGGATTAGGACATAATGAAGGAACCACTATTTCTCTACTAATGTTGTTGGAATTCACAACTTTAGGTAAAAATTCAAAAGAAGAGAGAGGGGGGAGAGCAGGGGGATTAAGAGAGGGAGAGAGACAGCAAAAGAGAGGGGGGAGAGTGCACAAAAGAGAGGGGGAGAGTGCAAAAGAGAGGGGGAGAGAGAGAGCAAAGGAGAGGGGGGAGAGAGCACAAAAGAGAGGGGGGAGAGCGCAAAAGAGGGGGGGGAAGAAAGAGAGTGCAAAAGAGAGGGGGAGAGCGCAAAAGAGAGGGGGGAGAGCGCAAAAGAGAGGGGGGAGAGAGCGCAAAAGAGAGGGGGGAGAGAGCGCAAAAGAGAGGGGGGAGAGCGCAAAAGAGAGGGGGGAGAGAGAGCGCAAAAGAGAGTGGGAGAGAGCGCAAAAGAGAGTGGGAGAGAGCGCAAAAGAGAGGGGAAGAGAGTGCAAAAGAGAGGGGGGAGAGCGCAAAAGAGAGGGGGGAGAGCGCAAAAGAGAGGGGGAGAGAGAGAGCGCAAAAGAGGGGGGAGAGAGAGCAAAAGAGAGGGGGGAGACTGGGCAAAAGAATGGGGGGAGAGAGAGCGCAAAAGAAAGGGGAAGAGAGAGAGCGCAAAAGAAAGGGTGGAGAGAGAGAGCGCAAAAGAAAGGGTGGAGAGAGAGAGCGCAAAAGAGAGGGTGGGAGAGAGAGAGCGCAAAAGAGAGGGGTAGAGAGTGCAAAAGAAAGGGGGGAAGAGAGAGAGTGCAAAAGAAAGGGTGGAGAGAGCGCAAAAGAGAGGGGGGAGAGAGAGAGCGCAAAAGAGAGGGGGAGAGAGAGCGCAAAAGAGAGGGGGAGAGAGAGCGCAAAAGAGAGGGGGAGAGAGAGAGCGCAAAAGAGAGGGGGAGAGAGAGCGCAAAAGAGAGGGGGAGAGAGAGATCGCAAAAGAGAGGGGGAGAGAGAGATCGCAAAAGAGAGGGGGAGCGAGAGAGCTCAAAAGAGAGGGGGAGAGAG
Organism: Bombina bombina; assembly: GCF_027579735.1. Taxonomy (NCBI): domain Eukaryota; kingdom Metazoa; phylum Chordata; class Amphibia; order Anura; family Bombinatoridae; genus Bombina; species Bombina bombina. Next base: position 1,040,656,516 of record NC_069504.1, read on the forward strand.
AGAGCAGGGGGGATAAAGAGAGGGAGAGAGTCAGCAAAAGAGAGGGGGAGAGTGCACAAAAGAGAGGGGGGAGAGCGAAAAGAGAGGGGGGAGGGAGAGCGCAAATGAAAGGGGGGGAGAGAGAGCACAAAAGAGAGGGGGGAGAGAGAGAGCACAAAAGAGAGGGGGGAGAGAGAGAGCGCAAAAGAGGGGGGGGAGAAAAAGAGAGCGCAAAAAAGAGAGGGGAGAGCGCAAAAGAGAGGGGGAGAGAGAGCACAAAAGAAAGGGGGGAGAGAGCACAAAAGAGAGGGGGGGAGAGCGCAAAAGAGAGGGGGGAGAGAGCGCAAAAGAGAGGGGGGAGCGCAAAAGAGAGGGGGGGGGAGAGCGCAAAAGAGAGGGGGGAGAGAGCGTAAAAGAGAGGGGGGAGAGAGCGCAAAAGAGAGGGGGGAGAGAGCACAAAAAGAGAAGGGGGAGAGAGCGCAAAAAGAGAGGGGAGAGCATAAAAGAGAGGGGGGAGAGCGCAAAAGAGAGGGGGAGAGAGCGTGCAAAAGAGGGGGAGAGAGCGCAAAAGATAGGGGGAGAGAGCGAAAAAGAGAGGGGGGAGAGAACACAAAAGAGAGGGGGGAGAGAGAGAGCGCAAAAGAAAGGGGGAGAGAGAGAGCGCAAAAGAAAGGGGGAGAGAGAGCGCGCAAAAGAGAGGGGGAGAGAGAGAGCGCAAAAGAGAGGGGAAGGAACGCAAAAGAGAGGGGGGAGAAAGAGCGCAATAGAGAGGGGGAGAGAGAGAGCGCAAAAGAGAGGGGGGAGGGAGAGAGCTCAAAAGAAAGGGGGAGAGAGCAGGGGGGATAAAGAGAGGGAGAGAGACAGCAAAAGAGAAGGGGGAGAGTGCACAAAAGAGAGGGGGAGAGCGCAAAAGAGAGGGGGAGAGAGAGCACAAATGAGAGGGGGAGAGAGAGAGCACAAAAGAGGGGGGGAGAGATAGAGAGAGCAAAAGAGAGGAGGTGAGAGAGCAAAAGAGAGGAGGTGAGAGAGCAAAAGAGAGGGGGTGAGAGAGCAAAAGAGAGGGGGGGAGAGAGCAAAAGAAAGGGGGGGAGAGCGCAAAAGAGAGGGGGGAGAGAGCGCAAAAGAGAGGGGGAGAGCGCAAAAGAGAGGGGAGAGAGCTCAAAAGAGAGGGGAGAGAGAGAGCACAAAAGAGGAGGAGAGAGAGAGAGCGCAAAAGAGAGGGGGAGAGAGAGCACAAAAGTGAGGGGAGAGAGAGAGGGGGAGAGCGTAAAATAGAAGGGGATAGAGAGAGCGCAAAAGAGAGGGGGGAGAGAGAGCGCAAAAGAGAGGGGGAGAGAGAGAGCGCGCAAAAGTGGGGGGAGAGGGCGCAAAAGAGAGGGGGAGAGAGAGCACAAAAGAGAGGGGGGAGAGAGAGCACAAAAGAAAGGGGGAGGGAGAGAGAGTGCAAAAGAGAGGGGGAGAGAGAGAGCACAAAAGAGAGGGGGGAGAGCGCAAAAGAGGGGGGAGAGAGAGAGCGCAAAAGAGAGGGGGAGAGAGAGCGCAAAAGAGAGGGGGAGAGAGCGCAAAAGAGAGGGGGGAGAGCTCAAAAGAGAGGGGGAGAGAGCGCAAAAGAGAGGGGGGAGAGCTCAAAAGAGAGGGGGAGAGAGCGCAAAAGAAAGGGGGGAGAGAGAGCGCAAAAGAGAGGGGGAGAGAGAGCACAAAAAAGAGGGGAGAGAGCGCAAAAGAAAGGGGGGAGAGAGAGAGCGCAAAAGAGAGGGGGGAGAGAGCACAAAAGAGAGGGGGGAGAGCGCAAAAGAGGGGGAAAGAGAGAGCGCAAAAGAGAGGGGGAGAGCGCAAAAGAGAGGGGGAGAGAGAGCGCAAAAGAGGGCGAGAGAGAGCGCAAAAGAGAGGGGGAGAGAGCGCAAAAGAGAGGGGGGAGAGCTCAAAAGAGAGGGGGGAGAGAGCGCAAAAGAAAGGGGGGAGAGAGAGCGCAAAAGAGAGGGGGAGAGAGAGCGCAAAAGAGAGGGGAGAGAGCGCAAAAGAAAGGGGGAGAGAGAGAGCGCAAAAGAAAGGGGGAGAGAGAGAGCGCAAAAGAGAGGGGGAGAGAGAGAGCGCAAAAGAGAGGGGGAGAGAGAGGACGCAAAAGAGAGGGGGAGAGAGAGGACGCAAAAGAGAGGGGGAGAGAGAAAGCGCAAAAGAGATGGGGGAGAGAGAGAGCGCAAAAGAGAGGGGGGAGAGAGAACGCAAAAGAGAGGGGGGAGAGAGAGAGCGCAAAAGAGATGGGGAGAGAGAGAGCTCAAAAGAGAGGGGGAGAGAGAGAGCAGGGGGGATAAAGAGAGGGAGAGAGACAGCAAAAGAGAGGGGGAGAGTGCACAAAAGAGAGGGGGAGAGAGCGCAAAAGAGAGGGGGGAGAGAGAGCGCAAAAGAGAGGGGGGAGAGAGCGCAAAAGAGAGGGGGAGAGAGAGCAAAAGAGAGGGGGGGAGAGAGCAAAAGAGAGGGGGGAGAGCGCAAAAGAGAGGGGGGAGAGAGCGCAAAAGAGAGGGGGAGAGCGCAAAAGAGAGGGGAGAGAGCTCAAAAGAGAGGGGAGAGAGAGAGCACAAAAGAGGAGGAGAGAGAGAGAGCGCAAAAGAGAGGGGGAGAGAGAGCACAAAAGTGAGGGGAGAGAGAGGGGGGAGAGCGTAAAATAGAAGGGGATAGAGAGAGCGCAAAAGAGAGGGGGGAGAGAGAGCGCAAAAGAGAGGGGGAGAGAGAGAGAGCGCAAAAGTGGGGGGAGAGGGCGCAAAAGAGAGGGGGAGAGAGAGCACAAAAGAGAGGGGGGAGAGAGAGCACAAAAGAAAGGGGGAGGGAGAGAGAGTGCAAAAGAGAGGGGGAGAGAGAGTGCAAAAGAGAGGGGGAGAGAGAGAGCACAAAAGAGAGGGGGGAGAGCGCAAAAGAGGGGGGAGAGAGAGAGCGCAAAAGAGAGGGGGAGAGCGCAAAAGAGAGGGAGAGAGAGAGCGCAAAAGAGAGGGGGAGAGAGCGCAAAAGAGAGGGGGGAGAGCTCAAAAGAGAGGGGGAGAGAGCGCAAAAGAAAGGGGGGAGAGAGCGCAAAAGAAAGGGGGGAGAGAGAGCGCAAAAGAGAGGGGGAGAGAGAGCGCAAAAGAGAGGGGAGAGAGCGCAAAAGAAAGGGGGGGGAGAGAGAGCGCAAAAGAGAGGGGGGAGAGAGCACAAAAGAGAGGGGGGAGAGCGCAAAAGAGGGGGAAAGAGAGAGCGCAAAAGAGAGGGGGAGAGCGCAAAAGAGAGGGGGAGAGAGAGCGCAAAAGAGGGCGAGAGAGAGCGCAAAAGAGAGGGGGAGAGAGCGCAAAAGAGAGGGGGGAGAGCTCAAAAGAGAGGGGGGAGAGAGCGCAAAAGAAAGGGGGGAGAGAGAGCGCAAAAGAGAGGGGGAGAGAGAGCGCAAAAGAGAGGGGAGAGAGCGCAAAAGAAAGGGGGGAGAGAGAGAGCGCAAAAGAAAGGGGGAGAGAGAGAGCGCAAAAGAGAGGGGGAGAGAGAGAGCGCAAAAGAGAGGGGGAGAGAGAGGACGCAAAAGAGAGGGGGAGAGAGAAAGCGCAAAAGAGATGGGGGAGAGAGAGAGCGCAAAAGAGAGGGGGGAGAGAGAACGCAAAAGAGAGGGGGGAGAGAGAGAGCGCAAAAGAGATGGGGAGAGAGAGAGCTCAAAAGAGAGGGGGAGAGAGAGAGCAGGGGGGATAAAGAGAGGGAGAGAGACAGCAAAAGAGAGGGGGAGAGTGCACAAAAGAGAGGGGAGAGAGCGCAAAAGAGAGGGGGGAGAGAGAGCGCAAAAGAGAGGGGGGGAGAGAGCGCAAAAGAGAGGGGGAGAGAGCGCAAAAGAGGGGGGGGGAGAAAGAGAGCGCAAAAGAGAGGGGGGAGAGCGCAAAAGAGAGGGGGAGAGAGAGCGCAAAAGAGAGGGGGAGAGAGAGCGCAAAAGAGAGGGGGGAGAGAGCGCAAAAGAGAGGGGGGAGAGCGCAAAAGAGAGGGGAAGAGTGCAAAATAGGGGGGGAGAGCGCAAAAGGGTAGAAAAAATAAATATATACCTGTAAAAAAATAAATATTACTATCATTAACTAAATAATTCCAATTTAAAACTAAATACCTATAAAATAAACCCTAAGCTAGCTACAATATAACTAATAGTTACATTATAGCTATCTTAGGGTTTATTTTTATTTTACAGGCAACTTTGTATTTATTTTAACTAGTATTTAATAGCTACCTAGTTAAAATAAATTCAAATTTACCTGTAAAATAAATCCTAACCTAAGTTACAATTACACCTAACACTACCCTATAATTAAATTCATTACCTAAACTAAATACAATTAAATACAATTTAAAAAAAATATGTAAAGTACGAAAAAAACAAACACTAAATTACAGAAAATAATAAAATAATTACAAGTTTTTTTAAACTAATTACACCTAATCTAGTCCCCCTAATAAAATAAAAAGCCCCCCAAAATAATAAAAAGCCCTACCCTATACTAAATTACAAATAGCCCTTAAAAGGGCCTTTTGCAGCGACGTCCAACTGAAGAATGAAGGTTCCTTTAAGGTACGTCATCCAAGATGGCGTCCCTCGAATTCCGATTGGCTGATAGGATTCTATCAGCCAATCGGAATTAAGGTAGGAATATTCTGATTCCAATCAGATTGAGCTCGCATTCTATTGGCTGTTCCGATCAGCCAATAGAATGCAAGCTCAATCTGATTGGCTGATTGGATCAGCCAATCGGATTGAACTTGATTCTGATTGGCTGATTCCATCAGCCAATCAGAATATTCCTACCTTAATTCCGATTGGCTGATAGAATCCTATCAGCCAATCGGAATTCGAGGGACGCCATCTTGGATGACGTCCCTTAAAGGAACCTTCATTCTTCAGTTGGACGTCGCCGGATGAAGATGGGTCCGCGTCGGAGGTCTTCAGGATGGAGCCGGTCCTCATCGGATGAAGATAGAAGATGCCGCTTGGAAGATGATGGTTGCCGGTCCGGATCTACTCTTCTTCCCGGATAGGATGAAGACTTTGGAGCCTCTTCTGGACCTCTTCAGCCACCGGATGATGGATCGCCAGCCCCCGCTTGGGTTGGATGAAGATTTTGGAGCCAGGACGGATCGGTGATACCTGGTTAGGTGAAGACAAGGTAGGATGATCTTCAGGGGCTTAGTGTTAGGTTTATTTAAGGGGGGTTTGGGTAAGATTAGGGGTATGTGGGTGGTGGGTTGTAATGTTGGGGGGGTATTGTATGTTTTTTTTTACAGGCAAAAGAGCTGAACTTCTTGGGGCATGCCCCGCAAAGGGCCCTGTTCAGGGCTGGTAAGGTAAAAGAGCTTTGAACTTTAGTAATTTAGAATAGGGTAGGGCATTTTTTTTATTTTGGGGGGCTTTGTTATTTTATTAGGGGGCTTAGAGTAGGTGTAATTAGTTTAAAATTGTTGTAATATTTTTCTTATGTTTGTAAATATTTTTTTATTTATTGTAACTTAGTTCTTTTTTATTTTTTGTGCTTTAGATAGTTTATTTCATTGTATTTATTTGTAGGAATTGTATTTAATTAATTTATTGATAGTGTAGTGTTAGGTTAATTGTAGGTAATTGTAGGTAGTTTATTTGATTAATTTATTGATAGTGTGGTGTTAGGTTTAATTGTAACTTAGGTTAGGATTTATTTTACAGGTAATTTTGTAATTATTTTAACTATTTTAGCTATTAAATAGTTCTTAACTATTTAATAGCTATTGTGCCTGGTTAAAATAAATACAAAGTTACCTGTAAAATAAATATTAATCCTAAAATAGCTTTAATATAATTATAATTTATATTGTAGCTATATTAGGATTTATTTTACAGGTAAGTATTTAGCTTTAAATAGGAATAATTTATTTAATAAGAGTTAATTAATTTCGTTAGATTAAAATTATATTTAATTTAGGGGGGTGTTAGTGTTAGGGTTAGACTTAGCTTTAGGGGTTAATCCATTTATTAGAATAGCGGTGAGCTCCGGTCGTCAGATTAGGGGTTAATAATTGAAGTTAGGTGTCGGCGATGTTAGGGAGGGCAGATTAGGGGTTAATACTATTTATTATAGGGTTAGTGAGGCGGATTAGGGGTTAATAACTTTATTATAGTAGCGGTGCGGTCCGCTCGGCAGATTAGGGGTTAATAAGTGTAGGCAAGTGGGGGCGACGTTGTGGGTGGCAGATTAGGGGTTAATAAATATAATATAGGGGTCGGCGGTGTTAGGGGCAGCAGATTAGGGGTACATAAGGATAATGTAAGTAGCGGCGGTTTACGGAGCGGCAGATTAGGGGTTAAAAATAAAATGCAGGTGTCAGCGATAGCGGGGGCGGCAGATTAGGGGTTAATAAGTGTAAGGTTAGGGGTGTTTAGACTCGGGGTACATGTTAGGTGCAGACTTAGGAGGTGTTTCCGCATAGCAAACAATGGGGCTGCGTTAAGAGCTGAACGCGGCTTTTTTGCAGGTGTTAGGTTTTTTTCAGCTCAAACAGCCCCATTGTTTCCTATGGGGGAATCGTGCACAAGCACGTTTTTGAGGCTGGCCGCTTGCGTAAGCAACTCTGGTATCGAGAGTTGAAGCTGCGTTAAAAATGCTCTACGCTCCTTTTTTGGAGCCTAACGCAGCCTTTATGTGGACTCTCAATACCAGAGTTATTTTTATGGTGCGGCCAGAAAAAATCCGGCGTTAGATTTTCGGGTCGTTACCGACAAAACTCCAAATCTAGCCGTTAGGGTTTATTTTATCGGTAAGTATTTAGTTTTAAATAGGAATTATTTAGTGAATTGTAGTAATTTTATTTAGATTTATTTTAATTATATTTAAGTTGGGGGGGTTAGGGTTAGACTTAGATTTAGGGGTTAATACATTTAATATAGTTGTGGCGACGTTGTGGGCGGCAGATTAGGGGTTAATAAATGTAGGTAGGTGTCTGCGATTAGGGGCTAATAAAATTTAACTAGTGTTTACGATGCGGGAGTGCAGCGGTTTAGGGGTTAATATATTTATTATAGTGGCGGCGATGTCCGGTTCGGCAGATTAGGGGTTTTATTTTAGTGTTTGTGATGTGGGAGGGCCTCGGTTTAGGGGTTAATAGGTAGTTTATGGGTGTTAGTGTACTTTTTAGCACTTTAGTTAAGAGTTTTATACTACGGCGTTAGCCCATAAAACTCTTAACTACTGACTTTTAAATGCGGTATCAGTCTTGACAGGAGAGGCTGTACCGCTCACTTTTTGTCAGACTCGTAATACCGGCGTTATGCAAGTCCCATTGAAAATATAGGATACGAAATTGACGTAAGTGGACTTGCAGTATTTTTGAGTCTGACCAAAAAAGTGAGCGGTACACCTGTACCTACAAGACTCGTAATACCAGCATTAGGAAAAAAGCAGCGTTGGGACCTCTCAACGCTGCTTTTTAAGGCTAATGCACAACTCGTAATCTAGCCATTTATTTCTCAATACCTTGCCTGATCTCTTTATTCAATACATTTTTAGTATTATATAAGATTTCTTATGTTTAGTTAAACAGAATTAAGATATTTTAATTATTGATCTTAGTGTTATCCATTTTTAGACTTTGTTAATTTTTTGAGTTAACATCATAGGCGCAACCACACTAACTGTGTTTTTAATCTAGCTTCTATATTTGCCAATTGTCCTGGGTTTTATTGGTATAGTATGGTTGTTTAGTGGAGATACACTACACTATTTTACTGTTTTCATATTCTCTCATTCTATGGAAGGTATATAGATGACCTGCTATTTATATGTCAGGGAAGCCTTTTGGAGGCACAGACATTTATAAAATACCTTAATAATAATAATTTTGGACACTCCTTTACTTCTAATATTCATAAGGAGAATATAGATTTTTTGGATGTGAGTCTATCATGGGATGAAGAAGGTAATTTTGTTTCATCGACCTACTTTAAACCAGTAGACAGTAATAATTTGTTAGATTATTACAGTAATCATCTGTCCATTTGGAAGATAAATATACCCTACAGTAAATTTTACAGGATCCATAGGAATTGTACCACACAACAAACATATGACCAACAGAGCCTAGTCCTTAAGAATAGATTTTTAGATAAAGGATATCTATTAAGAATTATAGAGAATGGCTACCAAAGGGCAATACAATTAGATTGCACATCAATCTTTAGAAAAAGGATGGATAAGCGAGAGTTGGATACAAATAAATATAGCTCTAATTTTATTACACAGTATAATTCCAACTATAAAGCGATAACACTAATTTTACATAAACATTGGACAGTTCTCCTAAGAGACCCTATACTTAATTAAATTATACATGAATCCCCCAACCTCACCATTAGAAGATCCCCTACTATAAAACAAAAGTTGGCACCTAGCAAGGTGGCTCTATCTAAAAGGATACCAAAGAAAAGTAATACAAAAACCGATAAGTTAAATACGAACTTAGATGGTGTATTAAGATGCAATCATTCAAGATTAGTGATGTCGCGAATAGTTCCCGGCGAACATAGCTTGTAACATATGCGATGTTCGATCCGCCCCCTATTCGTTATCATTGAGTAAACTTTGACCCTGTATCTCACAGTCTGCAGACACATTTCAGCCAATCAGCAGCAGACACTCCCTCCCAGACCCTCCCAGCTCCTGGAGAACAGCCATTTTAGATTCATTCTGATCCTGCATTCTTAGTGAGAGGAGGGATAGTGTAGCTGCTGGTGATTTTATAGGGAAATTGATAGCTAGGCTAGTGTATTCAGTGTCCACTACAGTCCTGAAGGACTCATCTGATCTCTGCTGTATCTGCTGTAAGGACAGCACCCCAAAAAGCCCTTTTTAGGGCTAGAACATGCCTGTGTAATTTTGACTGTGTAATTTTGACTGTGAAACATCAGTATGCTAGTGTAATCTAATAGCAGTTGCCTGCCTGCCTGCCAGCGTGTGTGCCAGGCCCGCTTGCCAACTAGTGCCACCACTCATATCTGTTGTAACAGTAGTGTAAATTTAAAAAAAAACTTTTTTGACTGTGAAACATCAGTCTGCTAGTGTAATCTAATTGCAGTTGCCTGCCTGGCAGCTTGTGTGTGCCAGGCCCACTTGCCAACTACAGGGAGTGCAGAATTATTAGGCAAATGAGTATTTTGACCACATCATCCTCTTTATGCATGTTGTCTTACTCCAAGCTGTATAGGCTCGAAAGCCTACTACCAATTAAGCATATTAGGTGATGTGCATCTCTGTAATGAGAAGGGGTGTGGTCTAATGACATCAACACCCTATATCAGGTGTGCATAATTATTAGGCAACTTCCTTTCCTTTGGCAAAATGGGTCAAAAGAAGGACTTGACAGGCTCAGAAAAGTCAAAAATAGTGAGATATCTTGCAGAGGGATGCAGCACTCTTAAAATTGCAAAGCTTCTGAAGCGTGATTATCGAACAATCAAGCGTTTCATTCAAAATAGTCAACAGGGTCGCAAGAAGCGTGTGGAAAAACCAAGACGCAAAATAACTGCCCATGAACTGAGAAAAGTCAAGCGTGCAGCTGCCAAGATGCCACTTGCCACCAGTTTGGCCATATTTCAGAGCTGCAACATCACTGGAGTGCCCAAAAGCACAAGGTGTGCAATACTCAGAGACATGGCCACGGTAAGAAAGGCTGAAAGACGACCACCACTGAACAAGACACACAAGCTGAAACGTCAAGACTGGGCCAAGAAATATCTCAAGACTGATTTTTCTAAGGTTTTATGGATTGATGAAATGAGAGTGAGTCTTGATGGGCCGGATGGATGGGCCCGTGGCTGGATTGGTAAAGGGCAGAGAGCTCCAGTCCGACTCAGACGCCAGCAAGGTGGAGGTGGAGTACTGGTTTGGGCTGGTATCATCAAAGATGAGCTTGTGGGGCCTTTTCGGGTTGAGGGTGGAGTCAAGCTCAACTCCCAGTCCTACTGCCAGTTTCTGGAAGACACCTTCTTCGAGCAGTGGTACAGGAAGAAGTCTGCATCCTTCAAGAAAAACATGATTTTCATGCAGGACAATGCTCCATCACACGCGTCCAAGTACTCCACAGCGTGGCTGGCAAGAAAGGGTATAAAAGAAGAAAATCTAATGACATGACCTCCTTGTTCACCTGATCTGAACCCCATTGAGAACCTGTGGTCCATCATCAAATGTGAAATTTACAAGGAGGGAAAACAGTACACCTCTCTGAACAGTGTCTGGGAGGCTGTGGTTGCTGCTGCATGCAATGTTGATGGTGAACAGATCAAAACACTGACAGAATCCATGGATGGCAGGCTTTTGAGTGTCCTTGCAAAGAAAGGTGGCTATATTGGTCACTGATTTGTTTTTGTTTTGCTTTTGAATGTCAGAAATGTATATTTGTGAATGTTGAGATTTTATATTGGTTTCACTGGTAAAAATAAATATTTGAAATGGGTATATATTTGTTTTTTGTTAAGTTGCCTAATAATTATGCACAGTAATAGTCACCTGCACACACAGATATCCCCCTAAAATAGCTATAACTAAAAACAAACTAAAAACTACTTCCAAAACTATTCAGCTTTGATATTAATGAGTTTTTTTGGGTTCTTTGAGAACATGGTTGTTGTTCAATAATAAAATTAATCCTCAAAAATACAACTTGGCTAATAATTCTGCACTCCCTGTAGTGCCACCACTCATATCTGTTGGAACAGTAGTGTAATTTTTAAAAAAAAAAAAACTTTTTTGACGGTGAAACATCAGTCTGCTAGTGTAATCTAATTGCAGTTGCCTGTCTGCCAGCGTGTGTGCCAGGCCCACTTGCCAACTAGTGCCCCCACTCATATCTATTGTAACAGTAGTGTAAATTTAAAAAAAAAAAACTTTTTGGACTGTGAAACATCAGTCTGCTAGTGTAATCTAATTGCAGTTGCCTGCCTGCCAGCGTGTGTGCCAGGCCCACTTGCCAACTAGTGCCACCACTCATATCTGTTGTAACAGTAGTGTAAATTTTTTTAAAAAATACTTTTTTGACTGTGAAACATCAGTCTGCTAGTGTAATATAATTGCAGTTGCCTGCCTGCCAGCGTGTGTGCCAGGCCCACTTGCCAACTAGTGCCACCACTCATATCTGTTGTAACAGTAGTGGAAATTTAAAAAAATAAAAAAAAATTTGACTGTGAAACATCAGTCTGCTAGTGTAATCTAATTGCAGTTGCCTGTCTGCCAGCGTGTGTGCCAGGCCCACTTGCCAACTAGTGCCACCACTCATATCTGTTGTAACAGTAGTGTAATTTAAAAAAAAAAACTTTTTTGACTGTGAAACATCAGTCTGCTAGTGTAATCTAATTGCAGTTGCCTGCCTGCCAGCGTGTGTGCCAGGCCCACTTGCCAACTAGTGCCACCACTCATATCTGTTGTAACAGTAGTGAAATTTAAAAAAAAAAAAAAACTTTTTTGACTGTGAAACATCAGTCTGCTAGTGTAATCTATTTGCAGTTGCCTGCCTGCCAGCGTGTGTGCCAGGCCCACTTGCCAACTAGTGCCACCACTCATATCTGTTGTAACAGTAGTGTAAATTTAAAAAAAAAAAACTTTTTTGACTGTGAAACATCAGTCTGCTAGTGTAATCTAATTGTAGTTGCCTGCCTACCAGCGTGTGTGCCAGGCCCACTTGCCAACTAGTGCCACCACTCATATCTGTTGTAACAGTAGTGCAATTTTTTTTTAAAAAAAACTTTGACTGTGAAACATCAGTCTGCTAGTGTAATCTAATTGCAGTTGCCTGCCTGCCTGCCAGCGTGTTTGCCAGGCCCACTTGCCAACTAGTGCCACCACTCATATCTGTTGTAACAGTAGTGTACATTTAAAAAAAATAAAATAAATTTTTTGACTGTGAAACATCAGTCTGCTAGTGTAATCTAATTGCAGTTGCCTGCCTGCCTGCCAGCGTGTGTGCCAGGCCCACTTGCCAACTAGTGCCACCACTCATATCTGTTGTAACAGTAGTGTAATTTTTTTTAAAAAAAACTTTTTTGACTGTGAAACATCAGTCTGCTAGTGTAATCTAATTGCAGTTGCCTGCCTGCCTGCCAGCGTGTGTGCCAGGCCCACTTGCCAACTAGTGCCACCACTCATATCTGTTGTAACAGTAGTGTAAATTTTTTTTAAAAAAAACTTTTTTGACTGTGAAACATCAGTCTGCTAGTGTAATCTAATTGCAGTTGCCTGCCTGCCAGCGTGTGTGCCAGGCCCACTTGCCAACTAGTGCCACCACTCATATCTGTTGTAACAGTAGTGTAATTTTTAAAAAAAAAAACTTTTTTGACTGTGAAACATCAGTCTGCTAGTGTAATCTAATTGCAGTTGCCTGCCTGCCTGCCTGCCAGCGTGTGTGCCAGGCCCACTTGCCAACTAGTGCCACCACTCATATCTGTTGTAACAGTAGTGTACATTTTTTAAAAAAAAAACTTTTTTGACTGTGAAACATCAGTCTGCTAGTGTAATCTAATTGCAGTTGCCTGCCTGCCAGCGTGTGTGCCAGACCCACTTGCCAACTAGTGCCACCACTCATATCTGTTGTAACAGTAGTGTAAATTTAAAAAAAAAAACTTTTTTGACTGTGAAACATCAGTCTGCTAGTGTAATCTAATTGCAGTTGCCTGCCTGCCTGCCTGCCTGCCAGCATGTGTGCCGGGCCCACTTGCCAACTAGTGCCAACACTCATATCTGTTGTAACAGTAGTGTAAATTTAAAAAAAAAAACTTTTTTCACTGTGAAACATCAGTCTGCTAGTGTAATCTAATTGCAGTTGCCTGCCTGCCAGCGTGTGTGCCAGGCCCACTTGCCAACTAGTGCCACCACTCATATCTGTTGTAACAGTAGTGTAAATTTAAAAAAAATAAACTTTTTTGACTGTGAAACATCAGTCTGCTAGTGTAATCTAATTGCAGTTGCCTGTCTGCCAGCGTGTGTGCCAGGCCCACTTGCCAACTAGTGCCACCACTCATATCTGTTTTAACAGTAGTGTAAATTTTTTTTAAAAAAACTTTTTTGACTGTGAAACATCAGTCTGCTTGTTTAATCTAATTGCAGTTGACTACTTGCCAGCGTGTGTGCCAGGCTCACAGCATATACTGTGCCCACTTGCCCAGTGCCACCACTCATATCTTGTTTAATAGTAGTGTAAGTGTACATTTAAAAAAAAAATGACAGGCAGAGGCAGGCCACCCTGCAGGTGCCGTCGTGGTCATGGTGCTGTGATTCCCTTTGACCCTACAATAATGACCAGTGTTCAGAGGCCACGTACCATGAACGCGAAAAGTTCTGTGGAGAACCTAGTTGAGTGGCTAACACAGGACACCCAATCTTCTACAGCTTCCGCTCGGAACCTTGACGCACCATCCACCTCCAGCTTAGCTTCGGGCACCTCTCAAGTGACCACTCGCCCGCCTGCCACCACCACCAACAATAGCACCACAGCCGCTTCACTTGATCTGTCAGAGGAGTTATTCACACATCAGTTTGAAGAAATGAGTGATGCACAACCATCATTGACAGAGGATGTAGATAACAGTGATATGTCTCAGTCAGGCAGCATTACAGACATGGACGTACGGTGTGATGATGATGATGTTGTACCCGCTGCTGCTTCCTTTGTTGATTTGTCAGATACAAGTGAAGCGGTTGATGATGATGCGTCCGTGGATGTCACGTGGGTGCCCGCTAGAAGAGAAGAAGAAGAGGGGGAAAGTTCAGATGGGGAGACAGAGAGGAGGAGGAGACGAGTTGGAAGCAGGGGGAGGTCGTCGCAAGGAGCTAGTGGCACAGTCAGACAGCATGCATTGGCACCCGGGGTCAGCCAGACAGCACGCCAATCAATGCATGCTGTTGCCACCACCAGAATGTCGTCATCGCAGAGCTCAGCAGTGTGGCATTTTTTTTGTGCATCTGCCTCTGACAACAGCGATGCCATTTGCAACCTGTGACAAAAGAAACTGAGTCGTGGGAAGTCCAACAAAGGCACATGATCTCACATCACAAACGCCGATGGGATGAACACATGAGTACAAGCAGCACACAAACTCAAAGCCGCCATCCTCCTCCTGGTCCAGCATCTTCAGCCACGTCAACCACTGCTGTCCTCCTTGCCCCCTCTCAACCATCCGCCACTCCATCTCTCTTCCGTAGCAGTTCCTGCTCATATGCCCACAGTCAGGTGTCTGTCAAGGACATGTTTGAGCGTAAGAAGCCAATGTCCCAAAGTCACCCCCTTGCCCGGCGTCTGACAGCTGGCTTGTCTGAACTCTTAGCCCGCCAGCTTTTACCATACAAGCTGGTGGAGTCTGAGGCGTTCAAACAATTTGTAGCTATTGGGAAACCTCAGTGGAAGGTACCCAGCCGATATTTCTTTGCACAAAAGGCTTCCCTAACCTGTACTCGATTGTGCGAAAGCAAGTAATGGCATGTCTGGCACACAGCGTTGGGGCAAGGGTCCATATGACCACTGATAGCTGGTCTGCAAAGCATGGTCAGGGCAGGTATATCACCTACACTGCGCATTGGGTAAACCTGCTGACGGCTGCCAAGCAGGGAATGCATGGCTCTGCAGAGGATGAGTTGGTGACACTGCCATGACTTGCAGGCAGGCCTGCTGCCACCTCCTCTACTCCTCCTACTCCATCCTCTTCCATAACCTCCTCGGCTGAGTCCTCTTCTGCTGCTGCGTCTTGCTACACATCAACGGCACCCCCCCAGCTCCGCAGGTACTATTCCACATCCTGGATACGGCAGTGTCAAGCCGTCTTTGGGTTGACTTGCCTGAAATCAGAGAGTCACACTGGACCAGCACTCCTGTCCGCCCTGAATGCACAGGTAGATCAGTGGCTGACTCCGCACCAACTGGAGATCGGCAAAGTGGTTTCTGACAACGGAAGTCATTTGGTGGCAGCATTGAAATTGGGCAAGTTGACACATGTGCCGTGCATGGCACATGTGTGTAATCTGATCGTACAACGCTTTGTGCATAAGTACCCAGGCTTACAGGACGTCCTGAAGCAGGCCAGGAAGGTGTGTGGCCATTTGAGGCGTTCCTACACGGCCATGGCGCACTTTTCCGATATCCAGCGGGGAAACAACATGCCAGTGAGGGCGCTTGATTTGCGACAGCCCGACACATTGGAATTCAACACTCCTAATGTTCGAACTCCTGCTCCAACAAGAAAAAGTCGTTAACGAGTATTTGTATGAACGGGGTGCTAGGACAGCATCTGCGGAGCTGGGAATTTTTTTCCCACGTTACTGGGCTCTCATGCACAATGCCTGTAGGCTCATGCGTCCTTTTGAGGAGGTGACAAACCTAGTTAGTCGCACCGAAGTCACCATCAGCGACATCATACCATTTGTTTTCTTCCTGGAGCGTGCCCTGCGAAGAGTGCTGGATCAGGCCATAGATGATCGTGAAGAGGAAGAGTTGTGGTCACCATCACCACCAGAAACAGCCTTATCAGCATCACTTGCTGGACCAGCGGAAACGCTGGAAGAGGATTGTGAGGAAGAGGAGTCAGAGGAGGAATGTGGCTTTGAGGAGGAGGAGGAAGACCAACCACAACAGGCATCCCAGGGTGCTCGTTGTCACCTATCTGGTACCCATGGTGTTGTACGTGGCTGGGGGGAAGAAGATACCTTCAGTGAGATCGCTGAGGATGAGGAACGGGACATGAGTAGCTCGGCATCCAACCTTCCAACCTTGTGCAAATGGGGTCTTTCATGCTGTTGTGCCTGTTGAGTGACCCTCGTATAAAAAAGCTGAAGGAGAATGACCTGTACTGGGTGTCCACGCTACTAGACCCCCAGTATAAGCATAAAGTGCCTGAAATGTTACCAAATTACCACAAGTCGGAAAGGATGCAGCAGTTCCAAAATAAATTTAAAAGTATGCTTTACACAGCGTATAAGGGTGATGTCACAGCACAACGGGAATCTAACAGGGGAAGAGGTGAAAGTAATCCTCCGACTCCAACGACCACGCCGGCAAGGACAGGACGCTTCACAGACGTGTTGTTGATGGAGGACATGCAGAGCTTTTTAACTCCTATGCATCACCACAGCCCTTCAGGGTCCACCCTCAGAGAACGACTCGACTGACAGGTAGCAGACTACCTCGCCTTAACTGCAGATCTCGACACTCTGAGGAGCGATGAACCACTTGACTACTGGGTGTGCAGGCTTGACCTGTGGCCTGAGCTATCCCAATTTGCACTAGAACTTCTGGCCTGCCCCGCTTCAAGTGTCCTGTAAGAAAGGACCTTCAGTGCAGCAGGAGGTATTGTCACTGAGAAGAGAAGTCGCCTAGGTCAAAAAAGTCTAGATTACCTCACCTTTATTAAGATGAATGAGGGATGGATCCCGAAGGGACTGACATTGGGCGATACATTTCAGTAAAAAAGGCCTGATGAGATGAGCTGCCTTGGGCTAAAAATGGTCCACACGCTGCTGTATTTTATCTTCAAATGCCGGATGACTTGCGTGACTTATCCGCCACCAACTAGGGTTCAAGCCGCAATGTTTTAGGGCACTTTCTGCCTGGGAAACAAACATCAATTTTTCTGGCCACTGCTACAGCAGCGGCTACAACAATACCTAATTTTTCAGGCATGTGTACATGCCAAATTTTTCTGGCCTCTGGTGCTGCACTGTGGCTTCAAAAACCAAACCAAAAAAAAGGCTCTTAACAGGGATTAAACTGATAAGAATAGTAATACTTAACACACCACTCCTATCTGGTGGTACATTAGATTGCACGCGCAGTGCCCCAAATTTGAAGTAGGAGGACCGACCAAGCATCTTTTTCCATCTCCCGGTTCCTAAAATCCATGCCATATACACGTCCCCTGATAGGGGACACCACAGGGATTAAACTGATAGGAATAGTACTACTTAACAGACCTTATAATAACCCAGAGAGAGGAGTCTGAAGAAGAGGAGTCAGAAGAGGAAGGTGGCTTTGAGGAGGTGGAAGACCAAACACAGCAGGCGTCCCAGGGGGCTTGTTGTCACCTTTCATGGACCCTTGGTGTTGTACGTGGCTGGTTGGAGGAAGAGACCTTCAATGACATCAGTGAGGACAAGGAACGGGACATGGCTAGCTTGGTATCCAACCTTGTGCAAATGGGGAGTTTGCGGTTGTGCAAATGGACTGTTTGCGGTTGTTTGCGGTGTATTAAAGGGACAGTCTAGGCCAAAATAAACTTTCAGGATTCAGATAGAGCATGTAATTTTAAACAATTTTACAATTTACTTTTATCACCAATTTTGCTTTGTTCTCTTGGTATTCTTAGTTGAAAGCTTAACCTAGGCGGTTCATATGCTAATTTCTTAGACCTTGAAGCCCACCTCTTTCAGATTGCATTTTAACATTTTTTCACCACTAGAGGGTGTTAGTTCACGTATTTCATATAGATAACACTGTGTTCGTGCACGAGAAGTTATCTGGGAGCAGGCACTGATTGGCTAGACTGCAAGTCTGTCAAAAGGACTGAAAAAAGGGGCAGTTTGCAGAGGCTTAGATACAAGATAATCACGGAGGTTAAAAGTACATTATTATAAATGTGTTAGTTATGCAAAACTGGGAAATGGGTAATAAAGGGATTATCTATCTTTTAAAACAATAAAAATTCTGGTGTACCTTTAAACGGGGAGTTTGGTCTGTCACTGTGAAGCGGGCATAACCCTTACACTACCTGATCAATACAACATCATACCTGATGTTTTAAAGCACGTTATTCCAAACAATTTAGCAATGTTAGGTGATTTATGCCCTTTATGGCTTAAAACTAGACTCTGCATCAACTATGTAATTTTCCATGGGAGTTTTGCCATGGATCCCCTTCCGGCATGCCACAGTCCAGGTGTTAGTCCCCTTGAAACAACTTTTCCATCACTATTGTGGCCAGAAAGAGTCCCTGTTGGTTTTAAAGTTCGCTTCCCTATTGAAGTCAATGGTGGTTCGCCCGTTCGCGAACAGTTGCGGAAGTTCGAGTCCGCCTTTGGCGAACCGAAATTTTTAGGTTCGCGACATCACTATTCAAGATGCCTAATGTGTAAATCTTTAACTAATAAAGCTAGATTTATAAAATCAACGGTAACAGGCAAGATGTTTAACATTTCTGGACATATCACTTGTAATAGTGAGTATGTCATTTATGTCCTTACATGTGACTGTGGGGTCCAATACTTACCACAAGAAAAATAAGGAAGAGATGGAGTGAACACCTAAGAAATCTTAAAAATAGATCTTTAAAACATAGTGTATCAAGGTATCATGTACATGCACATGGGAAAATCGATTGCAAAATGGTCATTACCCCACTAGAAATCATTAAACCAAAAATTGGCATGAATAGAATATTACGTTTAAGACAAAGGGAAACATATTGGATCTATAAATTTGGATCCCTGTTTCCCTTTGGTCTAAACGAGAATAGAGAAATGGCAGCATTCAATTAGAATGCATGAATTAGAATACACCTACATTTCCCTTTCAATATTATAGAAGTAGATGTTTTTATCATGAATCCGCACAGTTCACTATTTCCCCTTCATTTAGCAACATAAGAGTTAGTTAGCCTGCATTTTATCACAACAGACACATCTCTTTGCATTGTTCCACACTATTTTAGAGTTTTATATTTCATCTCACTGACATATAGGTTTAATTTACACACATGGTCACTTATATTTTAGATCCTTTTTTATAGATTGCTTTTGTCATCCTGTATTAAGGATGTCTGATATCACGATTAGTCATACTTAGTTATAGGCTATTAAGTTGTTGAATGTCACTTGAGGTATTTACCCCTTTCACATTATATGATATATTTCACATAAGGTTTATATTTTTTTGAGATCATGATTACATAGGGTAGATTTCGTAGATGTCCGATACGATTATCGGTTATACATAGGTAGAGGTTAGTAGGTTTATAGTTGCCACATGGGGCTTATAATACTATGAAATATAACCATATGGGTCACACATTTATTATTATTATTTATAGCTTATTTTGTGGTTGTCCGATAATAGCATCGGCCAGACTTTTTATAGAGGATATTAGGTATTTTACGGTCATATAAGGTGAAAAATTTTACACTTGTATTACCATATAATCATTATTATATAATTTATTTTATATAATCATTAGTGCATGTATCTATTCAAGTAACTATGGATTCAGACCCGTCCATGCATTTAGGATTAAGAAATAATGCAAACCCATAATATGATACCATCATGGAGCATTATGATATTACACCATTAGGTCTCTATTTACAGGAGGGCCAGTTATTTCTGCTTATTCTTTATATCATATTAGTAGTGGTTTCTTTTAGACAAATATTTATGTTTAAATATTTTTTATTATTATTATAAAAATTCTTGATCATATACAATACAGAAAGAATTTAGGGATAGGTTTGATAACATTAACAGGTAACAGATCCAACATGTATGGTATGTCCCCAGTACCTCTTATATGTCTGAATACACTTCATATTTCCAGGGGGCATATTGTTGAGGGTATAGGATCATGCAACATAAATCAATTCTCACATACTATGTTTCAGCTATCTATATCTGGAAATACTGTTACATATTTATCCTTTTCGTGAACCTCTTAATACAATAAAGAAAAAGGATTAAAGCAATAAAAATAGGGTTTACCAAAGGGTTCTTATCTCTATTGATGCTCAATTAAACCCGGCTCTAAAAAGAGCAAGAAAAAAAGAAAAAAAAAAGGGGGGGGGGAGGGGAACAGACATTATCCCCACTCCCAGCGGTCCCCCGAGGCTCGTGGGTGGTGTTTCAATTCAGTGCTCAAGACTCATGCCGGGTCACAATTTCCCTTCTGGGGGGGGGGGGTCGAGTTACTGATCCAGTAGTACCATATTTTCTGAAATGAAGCCCTGTTGTTTAAGGTGTCCGCTGCAGACTCATGCATAGTATAAGTGTAGGAGATTTTATTACGTATTTCTGACCATGGAGGGGAGCCCACCTTCCAATACTTCGCAATGCAGACCCTTGTCACTGTACATAGTATTCTAATGAACGTGTTAATATATTTGTGGAGTTTATCTATGTGTTCGTGTAACAGTGCCTGTTGAATAGTAAGAGTAATCTCTTCTTCCAGTAGTTGACTAAGAAGAGTGGAGAGTCTCTGCCAAGTCCTCTGTATCCCCCCGCAGTCCCACCACATATGCCTATATGACCCTAGCTCACCACATCCTCTATAACATAAATTACTACCGTTTAGCTGCATATGGGCTGTTCTCATTGTTGTAAGATACCATCTAAATATGGTCTTCATGACATTTTCTTTTAGATCCATGTTAATTAATCCCTTATCAGCCCCTTGGATCATTTCCTCCCATTCCTGTACTTCTATAAATATATTCAAATCTTTCTCCCATGCCCTTATTACCGAGGACTTGGTCCTGTCCGGAGGTGTCTGTAGTGTTATGTAAATTCTCGAAATGTTGTGTTTGGTCCTAGTCAAGCTTGCTCCACAGCTCTCTAACACCGTAGGTTGCCCACTTATTGATTTTTTAAGGAAAGCATGTAGGGAGGAGCGAAATTGGAGATAAAGGTACCAATGGAGTTTTATGGGTGCAAGTTTTTCCTGTATCTGGGTGAAAGGCATTAACTGTCCCCCTTTCACTACATCCGCCACCCTATAGAGTCCTTTGTTTTCCCATTTGGCAGCCACTTTGCGAGAGTCACCTGCTAAAAAGCATCTAATTGGTGTCAGTAAAGAATATTCAGGAAATAAGTCTGTTCTCTTAAGTGTCTGTCTCCAAATCTTTATAGTCAGGTCTGAAGTGTATGCTTGAGTATGTGTTTTAGCTGGGTGATTAGGATGTATGTCCAACAAGATTGAATCTCTCTCTTCCCAACCTCCTAATTCCATCTCTAAAAACACCCAGGTAGCTTCTTCGGATCTCCTCATGAGGCAGGAATCTTGAGCTAGTCTAACGGCCGTATAGTACTCCAGAAGATCCGGGGCACCCACTCCCCCTGCAGCTCTGCTTCTGCAGATCACCTGTTTCACTATTCTAGCCGATTTCGGTCCTCTTATAAAAGCTAATATGTCAGTCTGTATTTTAATAATATCTACTATGACCAGCTTAATGGGAAGGGCTCTAAAAAGATACAAAATTTGCGGCAGTATGTTCATTTTGACTAATGCTACTCTCCCCATCCAAGAGAAACCACACGTTCGCCACTTCAGTAGGTCTTTTTTAAATTAATTGAGTAGCAGGGAGTAGTTATATTTATATAGAAATTGCATCTGAACTGGAAGGTTAATGCCTAAGTATTTGAGTGTTTTGGAGACCCAACGAAATTCGAAATTAAGTTTGATTATTTTCCGTGTGTGTAAGGGGAGGGCCACTGGGAGAAGTTCGCTTTTTTCCATGTTTATTTTGTATCCCGATATACGTGAAAACTCAGTTAATGTCTTGTTTAAATTAGGGAGTGATATAAGCGGTTTAGTAATGGTGAGTAGTATGTCATCTGCAAATAAAGATACTTTGTATTCGGTTTGGGCTACCCAAATTCCTGATATGTCTGGATGAGCTCGAATTTTGGCCGCCAGCGGCTCAATACAAAGAGCAAACAGCAGGGGTGATAAAGGACACCCCTGCCTTGTCCCATTAAGTATGGGGAAGAGATTAGACTTATATCCTCCTGAAGTCACCTGGGCGCGCGGATTTGAATATATTGCCTGTAAAGCAGTCATAAATGCATCAGCGAAACCCATCTCCCTCATGACCATAAGCATGTATTTCCAGTCTATTCTGTCGAACGCCTTCTCCGCATCCAGTGATAGGATCAGAGAAGGCGTTCGTGTGCTCTCTAAATGGTGTATCAGATTAATTACTCGTCTTATGTTTTCTCCCTATTTTGTATGAACCCCACTTGATCAGGGTGGATCAAGTGTGGCATGATTGGTTTAAGGCGGTTGGCTAAGACCTTAGTAAAAATCTTAAGGTCCTGGTTGATTAAAGAGATAGGGCGATAGCTTTGGCATTTCTTATGGTCCTTATCTGGTTTGGGTATCACTACTATCTTTGCATCTAATAACTCCTGAGGGATAGGATTGCCTTCCATGATGAAGTTACAAAATTTAGTCAGATGGGGAGTCAGTGTGCTTTTGAAAAGTTTATAATATTCCCCCGGGAACCCGTCGGGGCCAGCCGCTTTTCCTGGTTTCAAATCTTTAATGGCTTTTAAAATCTCTGCCGTAGATATCGGGGCTTTAAGGACATCCCTCTGTTCTGTCGTGAGTGAAGTCAGTTTACAGTCACCTAAGAATTTCCTTGTTTGAGTTGTTGTTTCTGTGTTGTGAATCACTTTTTCCCTGTCATATATTTAGACAAATATTTAGGTATTATATAGGTTATATATAGGGTATATATGTCTTCTCATTAGATATGATTTTCACATAGATTTTATATTTTATAATAATCCCATTAGATATGATTGTCATGTTTATTTTATATTCCACAACACTCCAATTAGTGTAGGAAGTTTAATATATAAAGTGAGGGTATCTTTTCTGAGTAATATCTAGTGGGTATTTATTCGAAAGACCTTGTAACTTAGTGCTATACCTTGCACAATGTCCCTTTAAGACGCTAGTCACTTAAGATGTTTTAGAATTTTAGATTTATACCTATTTTAGTATCATTTTTATTGCATCGATACAAACATTGGTCCTAATGGTAATGTTTTGCTTCATATCTGCCTGCTAATATGTCAGTCAGCAACATTGTTTTTTGTGTCTTTTATTTGAGAATTTTTATTATAATTGATCTATGTACATTGGCTCTATGGGGTTGGACGAAATGATACACTGTATCAACCTTCCTATGTGTACTATACATTGTAGAGAATTACTAATTGTCTTTACCTGTGTTTTCTATGACGTAAAAAAGTATAGGCAAAATCATTGGTTAGGATAGATTTAAATGCAATACGAAGTAGTTTGTTTGCATGCCTGAAGAAATGGTCAGTTGACTGAGAAACGCGTAGCAATTATGCTCCTGTGAGTGCTAAAATGTTTTAATGGTTTTAATTAAAGTGTATATTTTTACATAACTACTTTGTATTTTTTCCGCTACCTGGATTTATTTACGAGTGGCAATATTGCACTCCCTTTATCCGTCACCTGTGCACTGAGTCCACATTAGGTGAGCCTGGGATTGAGATCCGGTCTTGAGCCACATCAGCGAGCTGGAGCACTGTGAGACTCCAGTCTGCCTCCATCAGCACATCAGAGTGTTGCAGCGCTTGTGAGTATTATACTAGCGTGAGACATTGGAATACCAGTGGTTTCTCACTGGTCTGCACCAGGAGGTGTGTTTTGTGTTCTTTATTTCCCCTGTCCAGTTTGGAGTTGAAGAGTTGAAGATTCAGTGACTAGGGAGAGAACACATTGTGTCTAGTATATTGTCAGCCCTGACGATGGTAATACCAGTGAGCTGGAGTGCTGGGAAAATTTCAGCCTGCGCCCAATAGCATGACGAGTGCTGCCGTGTTTGTGAGTACCATAAGAGCAAGTGTTTATTTGTCTTCATCGGATAATAGTTGATTTGCACAAGAAAGCGCCCCTTCTGTTCTTTGTCTTTTCAGACTTAAGAGGATTTCTTTTAATCACTTTCTAAGTGCGTTTGGAGGGAGCAGCTAATCTTCTTCAATGTGTGCTGACCTTTGTTACATCCTATCTAGGACTATAATTGTCTAATATCCTGTAGGCTTCATACACCTCAGTGGAGAACTGGACTTTTTGGTGGCGCCCATGTATATCTGACTTTTGTCTAGATAAGTAAAGTCCAAATTAAACTTTCATGATTCAGATAGGGTATGTAATTTTAATCAACTTTCTAATTTACTTTTATCATCAAATTTGCTTTGTTCCCTTGTTATTCTTAGTTGAAAGCTAAACCTAGGTAGGCTCATACAGTATGCTAATTTCTAAGCCCTGGAAGGCCGCCTCTGCCTTTGACTGTTTTTTTACAGCTAGAGGGCGTTAGTTCATGTGTCTCATATAGATAACACTGTGCTCATGCACGTAAAGTTATTTAAGAGTCAGCACTAATTGCCTGAAATGCAAGTCTGTCAAAAATCTGAGATAAGGAGACAGTCAGTAGAAGATACAAGGTAATTACAGAGGTAAAAAATGTATTTCTATAACAGTGTTGGTTATGCAAAACTGGGGTATGGTAAATAAAGGTATTATCTATCTTTTTAAACAATAAAATGTTTGGTGTTTACTATCCCTTTAATTACTTACCTACTGACAATATGGAATGTATATGTGAACGTTGGTTGTAAAGATATTCGTACTAACAGGTTTTTTGTTATTTCTCTCCTAGCAATAGTAAAGCACCATATGACCACAAATACAATGAGACATCCAAGCTCCACTAACGGTAAGATTTAGTGTAAATTTCAGAGCAAAATAACTAACTGTATTTCAAATAACTTTGCAAACATTTCCAAATAAATGACTAATGATTAATGTATGTACAGTCCATAAAGTGTGATTAGTAAACATAGATGGTTTATTATAATCTTATTTTGTAATTGGATATTTTAATGCAAATATATACAGTATATAAAACAAATAAATATAACAGGACGAAACAAGTCAAATTTGAACCTGAGGACATAATCGTTAATCTTAGTAAAAGACCTTTGTCGGACATTGAGAGAAATGTATTAAATAGAGGTCTTATACCTACACCTAGGGTGGACAAGTTTGAACAATTAGTTCATATCAATAGGAAATTAAGGGATAATTTAGTAGTTTTGAACCAATCCTACTATAAGAACATTTACAAGAATTTGTACACAAGAAATTATCCCGTTTTCTGAACAAGTAGATGGGTATAAGAATAACACCATTATAAAAGAAAGTAAAGCCTTGAATAAAATTAGTAATGATAGCACTATTATCATTCAACTGTCTGATAAGGACGGGACGGTTGTGGTTATTTTGGATAGAGCTTAGTATAAATCAAAATTATTGTCACAACTTTTGGATGAGCACACTTACCAACAGCTATCATCTAATCCAATTTCTGAGTATAAACAGTGGGGAAAAAGGAGATCTTATTTGCCAAACAAAGGGAATATTTGGAATAAAACTTAGGTAATTTCTTATTGGTTGAATACCGCAAATTTTCAATAGTATATATAATACCTAAAATACCCAAAATATTAGTAGTGCCCCAGGGAGGCATATCGTTTCTGAAAAACATTCCCTATTTCAACCAATAGCACAATACATTGACTATTATTTACAGAGTACTGCAAAGAATATAGATGTTTTTTTACTTGAATCCAAGACCATGATACAATTGGTGAATAAATGTACAACAATAGATGAAAATTATATTCTGGTGACTCTCTATGTCAATAGCCTCTATACCATTATCCCTCATGATGTTGGTGTAGAGGCAGACAAGGAATATTGTGGTCCACTGGTGGAGTTTTTATTACATTCTATAACTTTGTGTCAAACAAATAATTATTGCTTGTTTGAAGACAAGTATTATCTTCAGTTAATAGGTGCTGTGATGAGTTTCAATATGGCCCCATCGTACACAAACTGATTCATGGCCTAGTTTGAAAGTAAATATGTGTATCCAAAGATGAACCATAGATTATCATTATATTGGAGTTATATTGATGAGTTATTTTTTATTTGGCATGATACTGAACAAGTTTTAATTGATTGAACGTAATCAATGTCTGCCATATGTACAATTACAGTTGTTATATCATAGGTCCAAAATACATTTTCTGGATTTAGAGATAAAAAAACAGTGAGTTAGGGTATTAAAGTAATGATACTGTTATTTTCTAAAGCCATGGACAGGAATTCTATTTTACAGGCAGGGAGTTTTCACCCAACACCTCTTCAGAAGGGAAGAATAAACTCACAAATCTTGTGAGTAATTAGGAATAATACAGAACATGTATGAAGAAAATAACAGTTGGAGGATATTAAAGTAAAATTCCAGAAATGAGGCTACAATGAGACAAATATACAAAATCAACTGGATAAAGTTATGGGATATGACCAGCAAATGTCACTAAGACAAAAGACACATATAACGCAGGACAAACATATGAATTATCATACTGCTTATTATCCAATTAGTGGCAAAATAAGATTGAATATTAATAAGTGGGAATCCTTCCTTACCCTTTTTTGGAGAACAGCCACCTGTTTTATGGAAAAGCACTGAATTTAATGGACATTTTAGCCCAGGCACAAACTAAAGTGCCATGTAAACAGAGGACTTGGCTTCCAAAACAAAAACATGGATGTTATAAATGTGGAAACTATTTCATCTGCAATTATTTTATTACAGGACAGTTGTTTCATCTGCCACATACAGCAAGAATGTTGAAGACTAGCCAGAAACTTATTTAAACAAAAAAGAAAAAGAATAGAGGGAAAGATTGTAATAACACTTATTCACTAATTTATCAATGATTATTAATCAAAAAGTGAGAATGTGGACATTAAGAAAGCACTTAGATAAACTAAGTAAAGTAATAAACAAAGCAGGAAATGTTCACCTCACTACTGGTATTACATACAAGATCCATTGGAGGAAAACAAAAAAAAGTTAATAGTACACCCAATTATTGTTATTATTTTCTAGATACCCCCATTCAGATTCAGACTATAATTCAATAATAAAAGAAAAAAACAGCCATTGTAAGTTAAAAACACAGAAACAGAGTTCAGTCTGAACAATCAAAATGGTCTGATAATAAGTGGAAGAATCAATGAGGAAATATGGAGCTTCTGAAATAATTAGATCATCATCATTCACTAACACCTAGATTACAAGTTGCGCGCTAGACCCTGTGCGTTAATAACGCAAACATTTTTAGCGGTACCGCACTTTCCATAGCGCTGTCATTACAAGTTATAAAAAAAACTTATTGTGTTGTGCGATATGGTGCGATAAGCTCCATACCGCACAAAAGCCAAGTCCTGACTTGACGTGCTCATGCACATTTTCCCCTATAAACATCAATGGAGAAAAAGTTTTAGAAAAAAACCTAACACCTGCGATTGTGGAATGGTGATAGCTATAACGCAATCCCCATTGATGTCTATGGACACAAGAAGGTTATATATAAAACTAACACCCTAACATAAACCCCTAGTCTAAATACCCCTAATTCGCTGCCCCCTGACATCAGCATCACTAAATAAAGATATTAAACCCTAATCCGCCTTCCCATGACATCGCCAACACTACAATAAACCTACTAACCCCTAATTTGCCACCCCTGACATCAGCGACACTAAATAAAGTCATTAACCCCTAAACCACCGCCCCCCGACATTGGCGACACTAAATAAAGCTATTAATCCCTAAACCGCCACCCCCGACATCGCCAACACTAAATAAAGTTATTAACCCCTAAACCGCCGCCCCCGACATTGCTGATACTAAATAAAGTCATTAACCCCTAATCCGCCTCCCTCCCCACATCGCAAATATTAAACTAAACCTATTAACCCCTAAACCACCAAACACCCACATCACAACAAACTAAATTAAACTATTAACCACTAAATCTAACACTCACTAACTTTAAGAAAAACAATTATATCCCAAATAATTGTGTAGCTACTCTTAGTGAGAGATAATTTCCCAAATCTCTCAAAACCTAGAATGCAAAAATAAATAATAAATAAAAAGAGTGCGCTAAAAAAGAAGCAATGTGAAAAGCCAGACAATAAAAGGTCTATTTAAAATAAACAGTACAAGTTATTATAAAAAGTTACTTATAGAAACAGTAATGATATAGCTAAGCCACCGGTGGTTAAAAAACCTTGAAACATAAAAAGTAATAATAGATAAAAACGCTGCCAAAGCTTAATACGTCTATAATAGATTTCAAAATGTCTGTTTGTGCAATGATGAACGATTCTACAGTGTCGATTATCCATCTAGCAAAAATTCAGATAATCTGTTTTATTGCCCCCAATACGTAGCATACTTTAACCCCTTCACCCAAAAGGACGTACATATATGTTTTGTGGTACTTTGGCTATCGTACCACACCACGTATATATACGTCCTAGCTTCAGGTTGCTCTAGAACTCTCGGCTGTTAAGTTACAGCTGAGATCTGTAGCTCCTGAAGCTTTAGGCACCTGCCGCATATGGAGCCTCCATATGAGGGCAGATGCCTGATCGTTACAGACAGTGACGCTGTGTGTGTCACGGTCTGTAATGATCTGTTGGTGCCGGCGGGAGGTGTGGGCGGGAGGTGGTTAGGCAGCCCAACAGGGGAGGCGGGAGGGAGAGCGAGTGAGGGGAAGGTCTCTACGCTACAGAAAAAAAAAGGGACAGGAAGGGATGGGGCAGCTACACTACAGAAAAGGGGATCTGGGGGTGTGTAGTGTATAAAAGCAGTTTTATAGGTACTGGCAGACAGCTGCCAGTACCTAAGATGGCGCCTAACAGTTAGAGGGGTGAGGTTTAGAGAGCTGTTTGGGGGGATTAGGGAGGTTGGGGGGTAAGGGGGGATCGTACACTGGAGAAATATAAACAATAAAAAAACATTTTATTAAAAAAAAAAACTAAAAAATATTTTTTCATACTGTCTGCCAGAACCTAAGATGGGGGTTACCAGTGGGGGGGTGGGGGAGGCAAGAGAGCTGTTTGGGAGGGATCATGGAGGGATCAGGGGATGGGGAGTGTCAGGTAGGAGGCTAATCTCTACACTAAAGCTAACATTAACCTTTTAAGCTACCTAATTAACCCCTTTACTGCTGGGAATAATAGAAGGGTGGTGCGCAGCTCCAATTAGCGGCCTTCTAATTACCAAAAAGCAATGGCAAAGCCATATATGTCTACTATTTCTGTACAAAGGGGATCCCAGAGAAACTTTTACAAACATTTGTGCCATGATTGCACAAGCAGTATGTAAATAATTTTTGTGAGAAACCCAAAGTTTGTGAAAAAAGTACCATTTTTTTTATTTTGATATCATTTGGCGGCGAAATGGCGGCATGAAATATACTAAAATGGGCCTTGATCAATACCTTGGGATATGATAGGTAAATATATATAAAAAAGGCTCTATTTCTGTTTAAATGGAGTGACAGCAAAAATGCGAAAAATGCTCTGGTATTTTGGGCAAGTTTTTATCTGGAATTCCCGGTAGTAAAAGGGTTAAATAAAAGTTACAATATACCTACCTTCAAATAAATAAAAACTTACCTGTGAAAAAAAAACAACTAAGCTCAAAGTATAATTAAAACTAACATTACTTTTTTAACAAAATAAAATATACCAAAAATAAAAAACCTAAATAAAAAAATTCTAACACTACGAAAAGAAAACCTAACATTACTAAAAAAAAAACAAAAAAATTACAAAAAATTAAAAAATCTAAGATTACAAAAAATAATAAACGAAATTATCTAAAATAAAAAAAAAACTAATCTAATACCCCTAAAAAACAAAAATGCCACCCCAAAAAAACAAAAACTAATCTAACAATCAACTACCAATAGCCCTTAAAAGTGCCTTTTGTAGGGAATTGCCCTAATGAAATCAGCTCCTTTTTGAAAAAAAATTACAAAGTCCCCCCTAACAATACAACCCCCACCTACCCAAACCCCTAAAATAAAAAGACCTAACTAAAATAAACCTAAGCTACCCATTGCCCGTAAAGAGTCATTCGTATGGGCATTGCCCTTAAAAGGGCAATCAGCTGTTTTGCTGTCCATTAAAAAAATAAAAAGCCCTAATCTAAACGCCCCCCCCAAAAAAAAAAACTAACACTAACCCCGACAAAGGTACTAACCATTCATGAAGTCCAGCGGTGAAGGTCTTCTTCCAGGCGGATCCATCTTCATCCAGCACGGGGCCATCTTCTTTCTTCATCCCGGTAGCATGGAGCAAATGCGGCGCGGAGCAGAGCTGGAACAGCGGCCGTGCAGACATCAAGCGTGGAGGGTCCTCTGCATGCGATTGTCTGCCGCACACTGAAGATTGAATGCAAGGTATCCGTTTTATATTGGGGTACCTTGCATTCCTATAGGCTGAATATTTCAAATCAGTCAATAGGATGAGTGCTACTGAAATCCTATTGGCTGTTTAAATCAGGTTTATTTTAGTTAGGTCTTTTTTATTTTGGGGGTTTGGGTGGGTGGGGGGTTGTATTTTTAGGGGCACTTTGTAAAAAAATTTTCAAAAAAGAGCTTATTTATTTGGGGCAATGGTAGTTGTTTTTTTCCGTAGTGTTAGGATTTTTTATTTTTGGTATATTTTATTTTGTTACAATAGTAATGTTAGGTTTATTTATAGTTTAAGCTTAGTCTTTTTTTATTTCACAGATACGTTTTTATTTATTTGAAGGCAGTTATATTGTAACCTTAATTTAAAGTTAGGGAGGTGTTAGGTTTAGGGGTTAACAGTTAAATTTAGGTAGTCGCGATGTGGGTGTTTGGCAGTCTAGGGGTTAATAGGTTTAGGTTATTATTTGCGATGTGAGTTTTAGCGGATTAGGGTTAATAGTTTTATTTAGGAGTTAGCAATGTGGGGGGTTGGCGGTTTAGGGGTTAATAGGTTTATTTAATGTTGGCAATGTGGAGGGGCGGATTAGGGGTTAATACTTTAATTTAGTGTTGGCGATGTGGGTTAGCGGCAGATTAGGGGTTTATACTTTAATTTAGGTAGTTGCGATGTGGGTGGGCGGCAGATTAGGGGTTTATAGGTTTATTTAGTGTTAGCAATGCGGGGGCGGCGGATTAGGGGTTAATACTTTAATTTAGTGTTGGCGATGTGGGTAGGCGGCTGATTAGGGGTTAATACTTTAATTTAGGTAGTTGCGATGTGGGTGGGCGGCAGATTAGAGGTTTATAGGTTTATTTAGTGTTAGCAATGCGGGGGCGGCGGATTAGGGGTTAATACTTTAATTTAGTGTTGGCGATGTGGGTGGGCGGCTGATTAGGGGTTAATACTTTAATTTAGGTAGTCGAGATGTGGGTGGGCATCGGATTAGGGGTTAATAGGTTTATTATAGCATTGTGATGCGGTTAAGGGGTTAATAGGTAGTTTATGGGTGTTAGTGTACTTCGCAACATTTTTGTTATGAGTTTTGTGAAATATTTTTGTTTTGCAAAATCCATAACTACTGGTCTTTGATAACGGAATGGATTGTGACGATATAAGCTATAACGCTAGCGGAAAAGCCTGACCGCACAACCTGTAATAGGGTGAGCTGAATATTCCACACTCAAAAGCCATTTTTTAAGTACGGAATGGGTGGTTGCGGTATAGTCTAAAACGCTAGTGATATAGCCAGACCGCCGTGACTTGTAATATGGGGGAGCTGAATATTCCGCTCGCAAAGGCCAATTTTTCAGTGGTATAGCTGTACCGCACAACTTGAAATCTAGGTCTAAGTGTTATATAATAAGCATTGTTACCCAAATGTCAAGGTAAAATTCTTGTTGTGTAGAGGCCAAATAGGCTAGTTAATATCAACAGTGCCTAAAAAAGCATAAATATATTTATATATATTCACTCTACCTCATCAAGCATAATGGCACTAACAGCCAGGTCTGCTTATATAAATCTGCTAAACTCCTACAATCCGGGAGCTAATTATGTTTAACTTTGCTTATGCTGTTAGTGCCCCTGATACCATTCTCATCATCATGGTTCAAATATGAATAATCTTGTCTACATACAAAAGACTGCTACTATAAGCTCATTAAAAAGAGAATTTCTGCTCTCAGCTGTGTCCCCTGACGCGTGTGTCACAAAAGCGCTTCTTCAGAAGGGAGATGTGCAGCTGTTCCTCATGAGTTATTTATACTATAGTAAGACCCTCCTCTGGATTACTCATTGGATTATTTTTAGTCACATTATGTTATTACATTGGGGATTTTTTCTATCCATCAATACTAGATTCTTTGCATACGTTTTCCAGTGATATGCTCAGTTTATATAATCCTATTTGACCAATGGGGATATTTGTTGACATCACCCTGGATATTAATAGGATGATAATTGTTTACATTGAAAGTATGTTAAAGGACAGTCAAGTCAAAATTAAACTTTCATGATTCAGATAGGGAATACAATTTTAAACAACTTTCCAATTAACTTTTATCATCAAATGTGCTGTGTTCTCTTGGTATTCTTTGTTGAAAGGTAAACCTAAGTAGGCTCAAACTAATTTATAAACTGTTGAAGGCCGCCTCTTATCTCAGTGGATTTTGACAGTTTTTCAAAGTTAGAAAGTGCTAGTTCATAAGTGACTTAGAGATGACATTGTGCACCCTCCCTTGGAGTTATTACTTATTTGCTAATTTGCAAGTCTGTCTAAAGCACTGAAATAAGGGGGCAGTCAGCAGAGGCTTAGATACAAGGTAATCACAGAGGTAAAAAGTGTATTAATATAACTGTGTTGGTTAATTAAAACTAGAGAATGTTTAAAAAGGGATTATCTATCATTTTAAACAATAACAATTTTTTAGTAGCCTGTGCCTGATCACGTGGTTAAATAACATCATCCAATTTGGCTAATGCAGATAATTGTTGTTGATAGGACAATTGTTGTGGGTGCTAAACTTTTACAACATACGTTTTCCGATAACATATTCTATTGATAGCATATTGTAGTGTTGGTAGGATTACATATTACCATTACCCTCGAAGGCTAACAAGATAATTGTATTGTATTGGCGATGTCTTTAGCTTTTAACAGATGATCTTTATTTTTATTACTGGAATCCTGGTTTACTGTGATACAATATATCTCTATACATTGTATTATCTTAAAGGACCAGTCAACATAGTAGATTTGCATAATCAACAAATGCAAGATAACAAGACAATACAATAGCACTTAGTAGTAGATTTTTTTTCTGACAATTTTAAGTTATATCTTTTTCCACTCCCCCTGTACCATGTGACAGCCATCAGCCAATCACAAATGCATACACGTACCATGTGACATCCATCAGCCATTCACAAATGCATACACACTTACTCTTGCACATGCTCAGTAGGACCTGGTGACTCAAAAAGTTTGAATATAAAAAGACTGTGCACATTTAGTTATTTGAAGTAAATTGGAAAGTTGTTTAAAAACATAATTTATGTAAGAACTTACCTGATAAATTCATTTCTTTCATATTAGCAAGAGTCCATGAGCTAGTGACGTATGGGATATACATTCCTACCAGGAGGGGCAAAGTTTCCCAAACCTCAAAATGCCTATAAATACACCCCTCACCACACCCACAATTCAGTTTAACGAATAGCCAAGAAGTGGGGTGATAAAAAAGTGCGAAAGCATATAAAATAAGGAATTGGAATAATTGTGCTTTATACAAAATCATAACCACCACAAAAAAAGGGCGGGCCTCATGGACTCTTGCTAATATGAAAGAAATGAATTTATCAGGTAAGTTCTTACATAAATTATGTTTTCTTTCATGTAATTAGCAAGAGTCCATGAGCTAGTGACGTATGGGATAATGACTACCCAAGAAGTGGATCTTTCCACACAAGAGTCACTAGAGAGGGAGGGATAAAATAAAGACAGCCAATTCCTGCTGAAAATAATCCACACCCAAAATAAAGTTTAACGAAAAACATAAGCAGAAGATTCAAACTGAAACCGCTGCCTGAAGTACTTTTCTACCAAAAACTGCTTCAGAAGAAGAAAATACATCAAAATGGTAGAATTTAGTAAAAGTATGCAAAGAGGACCAAGTCGCTGCTTTGCAGATCTGGTCAACCGAAGCTTCATTCTTAAACGCCCAGGAAGTAGAAACTGACCTAGTAGAATGAGCTGTAATTCTCTGAGGCGGAGTTTTACCCGACTCAACATAGGCAAGATGAATTAAAGATTTCAACCAAGATGCCAAAGAAATGGCAGAAGCTTTCTGGCCTTTTCTAGAACCGGAAAAGATAACAAATAGACTAGAAGTCTTACGAAAAGATTTCGTAGCTTCAACATAATATTTCAAAGCTCTAACAACATCCAAAGAATGCAACGATTTCTCCTTAGAATTCTTAGGATTAGGACATAATGAAGGAACCACAATGTCTCTACTAATGTTGTTGGAATTCACAACTTTAGGTAAAAATTCAAAAGAAGTTCGCAACACCGCCTTATCCTGATGAAAAATCAGAAAAGGAGACTCACAAGAAAGAGCAGATAATTCAGAAACTCTTCTGGCAGAAGAGATGGCCAAAAGGAACAAAACTTTCCAAGAAAGTAATTTAATGTCCAATGAATGCATAGGTTCAAACGGAGGAGCTTGAAGAGCTCCCAGAACCAAATTCAAACTCCAAGGAGGAGAAATTGACTTAATGACAGGTTTTATACGAACCAAAGCTTGTACAAAACAATGAATATCAGGAAGAATAGCAATCTTTCTGTGAAAAAGAACAGAAAGAGCAGAGATTTGTCCTTTCAAAGAACTTGCGGACAAACCCTTATCTAAACCATCCTGAAGGAACTGTAAAATTCTCGGTATTCTAAAAGAATGCCAGGAAAAATGATGAGAAAGACACCAAGAAATATAAGTCTTCCAGACTCTATAATATATCTCTCGAGATACAGATTTACGAGCCTGTAACATAGTATTAATCACAGAGTCAGAGAAACCTCTTTGACCAAGAATCAAGCGTTCAATCTCCATACCTTTAAATTTAAGGATTTCAGATCCTGATGGAAAAAAGGACCTTGTGACAGAAGGTCTGGTCTTAACGGAAGAGTCCACGGTTGGCAAGAGGCCATCCGGACAAGATCCGCATACCAAAACCTGTGAGGCCATGCCGGAGCTACCAGCAGAACAAACGAGCATTCCTTCAGAATCTTGGAGATTACTCTTGGAAGAAGAACTAGAGGCGGAAAGATATAGGCAGGATGATACTTCCAAGGAAGTGATAATGCATCCACTGCCTCCGCCTGAGGATCCCGGGATCTGGACAGATACCTGGGAAGTTTCTTGTTTAGATGGGACGCCATCAGATCTATTTCTGGAAGTTCCCACATTTGAACAATCTGAAGAAATACCTCTGGGTGAAGAGACCATTCGCCCGGATGCAACGTTTGGCGACTGAGATAATCCGCTTCCCAATTGTCTACACCTGGGATATGAACCGCAGAGATTAGACAGGAGCTGGATTCCGCCCAAACCAAAATTCGAGATACTTCTTTCATAGCCAGAGGACTGTGAGTCCCTCCTTGATGATTGATGTATGCCACAGTTGTGACATTGTCTGTCTGAAAACAATTGAACGATTCTCTCTTCAGAAGAGGCCAAAACTGAAGAGCTCTGAAAATTGCACGGAGTTCCAAAATATTGATCGGTAATCTCACCTCCTGAGATTCCCAAACTCCTTGTGCCGTCAGAGATCCCCACACAGCTCCCCAACCTGTGAGACTTGCATCTGTTGAAATTACAGTCCAGGTCGGAAGCACAAAAGAAGCCCCCTGAATTAAACGATGGTGATCTGTCCACCATGTTAGAGAGTGTCGAACAATCGGTTTTAAAGATATTAATTGAGATATCTTCGTGTAATCCTTGCACCATTGCTTCAGCATACAGAGCTGAAGAGGTCGCATGTGAAAACGAGCAAAGGGGATCGCGTCCGATGCAGCAGTCATAAGACCTAGAATTTCCATGCATAAGGCTACCGAAGGGAATGATTGTGACTGAAGGTTTCGACAAGCTGTAATCAACTTTAGACGTCTCTTGTCTGTTAAAGACAGAGTCATGGACACTGAATCCATCTGGAAACCCAGAAAGGTTACCCTTGTCTGAGGAATCAAAGAACTTTTTGGTAAATTGATCCTCCATCCATGATCTTGAAGAAACAACACAAGTCGATTCGTATGAGATTCTGCTAAATGTAAAGACTGAGCAAGTACCAAGATATCGTCCAAATAAGGAAATACCACAATACCCTGTTCTCTGATTACAGACAGCAGGGCACCGAGAACCTTTGTAAAAATTCTTGGAGCTGTAGCTAGGCCAAACGGCAGAGCCACAAACTGGTAATGCTTGTCCAGAAACAAGAATCTCAGGAACTGATAATGATCTGGATGAATCGGAATATGCAGATATGCATCCTGTAAATCTATTGTGGACATATAATTCCCTTGCTGAACAAAAGGTAAGATAGTCCTTACAGTTACCATCTTGAACGTTGGTATCCTTACATAACGATTCAATATTTTTAGATCCAGAACTGGTCTGAAAGAATTCTCCTTCTTTGGTACAATGAAGAGATTTGAATAAAACCCCATCCCCTGTTCCGGAACTGGAACTGGCATAATTACTCCAGTCAACTCTAGATCTGAAACACATTTCAGAAATGCTTGAGCTTTTACTGGATTTACTGGGACACGGGAAAGAAAAAATCTCTTTGCAGGAGGTCTCAACTTGAAACCAATTCTGTACCCTTCTGAAACAATGCTCTGAATCCAAAGATTGTGAACAGAATTGATCCAAATTTCCTTGAAAAAACGTAACCTGCCCCCTACCAGCTGAGCTGGAATGAGGGCCGCACCTTCATGTGGACTTAGAAGCAGGCTTTGCCTTTCTAGCTGGCTTGGATTTATTCCAAACTGGAGATGGTCTCCAAACTGAAACTGCTCCTGAGGATGAAGGATCAGGCTTTTGGTTCTTTGTTGAAACGAAAGGAACGAAAATGATTATTAGCCCTGTTTTTACCTTTAGATTTTTTATCCTGTGGTAAAAAAGTTCCTTTCCCACCAGTAACAGTTGAAATAATGGAATCCAACTGAGAACCAAATAATTTGTTAACCTGGAAAGAAATGGAAAGTAAAGTTGATTTAGAAGCCATATCAGCATTCCAAGTTTTAAGCCATAAAGCTCTTCTAGCTAAAATAGCTAGAGACATAAACCTGACATCAACTCTGATAATATCAAAAATGGCATCACAGATAAAATTATTAGCATGTTGAAGAAGAATAATAATATCATGAGAATCACGATGTGTTACTTGTTGCGCTAAAGTTTCCAACCAAAAAGTTGAAGCTGCAGCAACATCAGCCAAAGATATAGCAGGTCTAAGAAGATTACCTGAACACAGATAAGCTTTTCTTAGAAAGGACTCAATTTTCCTATCTAGAGGATCCTTAAACGAAGTACCATCTGACGTAGGAATAGTAGTACGTTTAGCAAGGGTAGAAATAGCCCCATCAACTTTAGGGATCTTGTCCCAAAATTCTAATCTGTCAGACGGCACAGGATATAATTGCTTAAAACGTTTAGAAGGAGTAAATGAATTACCCAAATTATCCCATTCTTTGGAAATTACTGCAGAAATAGCATCAGGAACAGGAAAAACTTCTGGAATAACTACAGGAGATTTAAAAACCTTATTTAAACGTTTAGATTTAGTATCAAGAGGACCAGAATCCTCTATTTCTAAAGCAATTAGGACTTCTTTAAGTAAAGAACGAATAAATTCCATTTTAAATAAATATGAAGATTTATCAGCATCAACCTCTGAGACAGAATCCTCTGAACCAGAGGAATCATCAGAATCAGAATGATGATGTTCAGTTAAAAATTCATCTGTAGGGAGAGAAGTTTTAAAAGATTTTTTACGTTTACTAGAAGGAGAAATAACAGACATAGCCTTCTTTATGGATTCAGAAACAAAATCTCTTATATTATCAGGAACATTCTGCACCTTAGATGTTGAAGGAAGTGCAACAGGCAATGGTACTTTACTAAAGGAAATATTATCTGCTTTAACAAGTTTGTCATGACAATCAATACAAACAACAGCTGGAGGAATAGCTACCAAAAGTTTACAGCAGATACACTTAGCTTTGGTAGATTCAGCACTTGACAGCGATTTTCCTGTAGTATCTTCTGACTCAGATGCAACGTGAGACATCTTGCAATATGTAAGAGAAAAAACAACATATATATAAAGCAAAATTGATCAAATTCCTTAAATGACAGTTTCAGGAATGGGAAAAAATGCCAAAGAACAAGCTTCTAGCAACCAGAAGCAATAAAAAATGAGACTTAAATAATGTGGAGACAAAAGTGACGCCCATATTTTTTCGCGCCAAATAAGACGCCCACATTATTTGGCGCCTAAATGCTTTTTGGCGCCAAAAATGACGCCACATCCGGAACGCCGACATTTTTGGCGCAAAATAACGTCAAAAAATGACGCAACTTCCGGCGACACGTATGACGCCGGAAACGGAAATAGAATTTTTGCGTCAAAAAAGTCCGCGCCAAGAATGACGCAATAAAATGAAGCATTTTCAGCCCCCGCGAGCCTAACAGCCCACAGGAAAAAATATGAAACTGACTGTCTGAAAATAAGGAAGTTGAACATTCTGAGTCAAGGCAAATAAATGTTTGAATACATATATTTAGAACTTTATAAACAAAGTGCCCAACCATAGCTAGGAGTGTCACAGAAAATAAGACTTACTTACCCCAGGACACTCATCTACATATAGTAGATAGCCAAACCAGTACTGAAACGAGAATCAGCAGAGGTAATGGTATATATAAGAGTATATCGTCGATCTGAAAAGGGAGGTAAGAGATGAATCTCTACGACCGATAACAGAGAACCTATGAAATAGACCCCTTAGAAGGAGATCACTGCATTCAAATAGGCAATACTCTCCTCACATCCCTCTGACATTCACTGCACGCTGAGAGGAAAACCGGGCTCCAACTTGCTGCGGAGCGCATATCAACGTAGAATCTAGCACAAACTTACTTCACCACCTCCATCGGAGGCAAAGTTTGTAAAACTGAATTGTGGGTGTGGTGAGGGGTGTATTTATAGGCATTTTGAGGTTTGGGAAACTTTGCCCCTCCTGGTAGGAATGTATATCCCATACGTCACTAGCTCATGGACTCTTGCTAATTACATGAAAGAAATGGCATGCTCTATCTGAATAATGAAAGTTTAATTTTGATTGAGTGTCCCTTTAATACACTTATTTTGATTTATCATTCTGACTTCTTGAAGATTTACTATTACCACTTTTATACTGTATAACTTTGGTAAAATTGCATAAACATGATCTGCTGTTCGGCACATTATATCAAACCTGTCAGGTGTTTTGTTGAGTAATGTAATAGTAAATCTGCAAGAAAACAGGATGATACAATTGAAATAACACATAGGGGCCGATTTATGAAAGTGCGAGCAGACATAATACAATGTAGCGTATCATGTCCGCCGCACATCGATAAATGCCAACAGCAAACGCTGTCTGCATTTATCATTGCACCAGCCAATCGGCCGCAAGCAGGGGGTGTCAATCAGCCCGATCGTATAGGATCAGGCGGATTGATGTCAGCAGCTTCAGAGCAGGCGGACAAGTTAAGGAGCAGTGGTCTTTAGACCTCTGCTTTATAACTGCTGTTTCCGGCGCGGAAACAGGGTCATCAAGTTCCATTCAGAGCTTGATAATTCGGCCACATAGTGTTAACATAATACAATTGATAGCGGTATATTGTATCACAGTAACACAGGATTCCAGTAATAAAAATAAAGATCATATGTTAAAAGATAAAGGTAAAACAAATACAATACAACAACAATTATCTTATTAGCCTCGAGGGTAATGATAAGTAATTCTACCAGCACTACAAGATGTTATCATTAGAATATGTTATTGGGAAATGTATGTAAAAGTTTAACACACTTCTAACATATACAATCATCCTATCAACAAGAGTTTTGTTAACAAGTATCTTCATTGGCTAAATTGGGTGACATCATTTAAAGGGACACTGAACCCAAATTTTTTCTTTCGGGATTCAGATAGAGTATGCAATTTTAAACAACTTTCCAATTTACTCCTATTATCAAATTTTCTTCATTCTCTTGGTATCTTTATTTGAAAAGCAAGAATGTAAGTTTAGATGCCGGCCCATTTTTGGTGAACAACCTGGGTTGTTCTTGCTGATTGGTGGATACATTCAACAACCAATAAACAAGTGCTGTCCAGAGTTCTGAACCTAAAAAAATTGCTTAGGGGCCTTCTTTTTCAAATAAAGATAGCAAGAGAACGAAGGAAAATTGATAATTGGAGTAAATTAGAAAGTTGCTTAAAATTGCATGCTTTATCTGAATCACGAAAGAAAAAATTTGGGTTCAGTGTCCTTTTAAGCACGGGATCAGACAACGTGTGTATAATACTAACTCGTGTTCATTGTAAACAATGGTCATCCTATTAAAGGGACATGAAACCCAAATGTTTTCTTTCATGATTCAGATAGAGAATACAATTTTAAACAACTTTCTAATTTACTTCTATTATCTAATTTGTTTCATTTTCTTGGTATCATTTGTTGAATGAGCAGAAATGCCCTAATGGTTTCAAACTGAACTCATGGGTGAGCCAATCCCAATCGATATATATTTGCAGCCACCAATCAAGAGTTAGAACCTAGGTTCTCTGCTGCTTCTGAGCTTGCCTAGATCAACCTTTCAGCAAAGGATAACAAGAGAAAGTAAGAAAGTAAAATGGAAAGTTGTTTAAAATTGTATTCTCTGGCCTCGATTTATCAAAGTCTGGCGGACCAGGTCCGCCAGACCTCGCTGAATACGGAGAGCAATACGCTCTCCGTATTCAGCATTGCACCAGCAGCTCACAAGAGCTGCTGGTGCAACGCCGCCCCCTGCAGACTCGCGGCCAGGGTGTCAATCAACCCGATCGTACTCGATCGGGTTGATTTCTGGCGATGTCTGTCCGGCTGCTCAGAGCAGGCAGACAGGTTATGGAGCAGCAGTCTTTGTGACCGCTGCTTCATAACT
Organism: Bombina bombina; assembly: GCF_027579735.1. Classification (NCBI taxonomy): domain Eukaryota; kingdom Metazoa; phylum Chordata; class Amphibia; order Anura; family Bombinatoridae; genus Bombina; species Bombina bombina. Next base: position 1,040,697,419 of record NC_069504.1, read on the forward strand.
GCTGTTTCTGGCGAGCCTGCAGGTTCGCCAGAAACACAGGGCATCAAGCTCCATTCATTCGGAGCTTGATAAATATGCCCCTCTATCTGAATCATGAAAGAAAAATTTTAGGTTTCATGTCCCTTTAATATCCAGGGCTATGTCAACAAACATTCCCATTGGTCAAATAGGATAGCATCATCTGACCATAGCACCGGAAAAAGTATGCAAAGAATCTAGTACTGACAGACGTCAAAAAACAAGGAGTAATTCAGAGCAGGGTCTTACTATAGTAAACTGTAAATAACACTAGGAACAGCTGCACGTCTCGCCTTTGAAGAAGCTTTTTTGTGAAACTGCGCATCAGGGTACACAGTTAAGAGGTGAGTCTCTCTTTTTAATAAACTAAATTATTTTGATGTGATTTGTGCAACGTTTTTGTCTGGCGTAACAGTTAACCAGATCACTAAACTCGCACTATACTGACGCACATTTAATTCAATTGTGCTCAAGCAAACGCTTTTACTTTCAACCTCTTGTGAGCTGCTGGTGCAATGCTGAATACGGAGAGCGTATTGCTCTCCGCATTCAGCAAGGTCTTGCGGACCTGATCCGCACTGTCGGATCAGGTCCGCAAGACCTTTGATACATAGGCCTCTATAACACTTTATTAAATATGAATATTGCATAAATATGTTTTTACGTTTTCATCTACTTAACTTCAAAGGGCTCCAATGCACTTCTATATATGTGTGTATATATGTATTTATGTATTTCTATATGTTTATATGTCTGTAAATACATATATACACATGTAAAGGCATATATACATATATACACATGTAAAGGCATAAATACATATATACACATGTAAGACATAAATACATATATACACATGTAAGACATAAATACATATATACACATGTAAGACAAATACATATATACACATGTAAAGACATAAATACATATATACACATGTAAAGGCATAAATACATATATACACATGTAAGACAAATACATATATACACATGTAAGGCATAAATACATATATACACATGTAAGACATAAATACATATATACACATGTAAGACATAAATACATATATACACATGTAAGACATAAATACATATATACACATGTAAAGACATAAATACATATATACACATGTAAAGGCATAAATACATATATACACATGTAAGACATAAATATATATATACACATGTAAAGGCATATATACATGTGTACACTCACACACCTTTTTTTCTAACACCTGAGACATCATACCTTTGATCCTTTATAACTTTTTTGTGCAATTTTTAAAAAAATAATTTTTATTAGATGGTGTTATGAGTGTAAATGTACTTTGCAATGTATTTTTTATGTGTTTTGTATCACTGTTTTGTTTAGTGAAATCCAAGCAGAAAACCCGACGCATACAAACACTCGCAATAAACCCCTTATCGCTCGCACATAACTATTTAGTGTTCGACTCGTAATCCGGCCCTTAATGGGGAGATTAAATGCTGAGATTTATTCCCATATAACATAAAAATTGCCACCTTAAAAAAAGTTAATGTCCACTCACAATAATGAGCATTTGATGGAATTCTGTCATCGTTCTGTTCAGGACAGGAAGCAATCTGTTTTCTTCCTGCTCTTCTTTCCATTAAGATGCAATCAGAGACATTTATTATGTAAAAATAAAACACTATTATTTGCAATATGCTCTCCCTATTTACCATTTATGTCAAATTTGTCACATGGTACATCCTGGTCCTGTTATAATGCCATCCTTGTATTTTCCATGTGCAAAATTGCTCATATCTAGACCTCCAGTTGCTCTTCAAGGGTTGAATTCATTTTATTGCTGAGTTAAAAGTATCATTTATGCTTACCTGATAAATTCATTTATTTCATGGTGGTGAGAGTTCACGATCCATTACTCCTGGGCATTATACTCCTGACCACTAGGAGGAGGCACAAATCCCAAAACACCCAGAGCCCTTAAAAAAAAATCCCAATTTATTGAAACTAGTCTGACGTATAGCCAAGACACAAAAGGTAGGAAAAAGAAATAAGAATAATACAAAAATGAGCATAAAAAACGAAGAGCATACTCAAACTGCCTCCAGAAAAAAAAACAAAAAAAATAATTGGGCGGGAAATTAATTATCAGGTAAGCATAAAGTACATTATCTTTCTTAATGGTTGTGAGAGTCTACAATAAATTACTTCTGGGAACTAATACACAAGCTGCAGAGTCTACGAATAATCTGGGCAGAAAAAACGTATTTTATTCCAAATAGACTGGATAATTGTTTGTTTTTTTAATGCATAAAAAACATATATACAATAATATTAAATGCGCAGAAACAGCTGCTTGAAGTACTGGGATATATAGACACTTCCCCTTTAAATTTTGATTTTACTCACCTGCACTATGACATAACGAGTCTACAAGTAGTTAAAAACCTAGTAAAAAAAATGCCTGGTTATTAAACCTAAAAGCTGACATTCTACTCACAATTGATCTCCATGTAAAGGCACTGTAGGTGACATTTTTTTAACACCACACATCCCCTTACTTTAACCCCTTATAACTGCTTTGTGCGGTTTTGTTTTTTTAAATAAAGATGCTCATATATTTCTCCTATGTTAATGTACTGTCCGTTTTATTTTGGGGGTGATTGGGGCAACTTTTTATTTTTAACCAGAGGTTTGACCTCTGGTTAATTGAGCTTAGCGCAAAGTGAAACCACAAGCTTGCGGTAGCATTAACCAGCCACTTGTAATGGCCGCTTATTTAATGTGCGCCCGTAAACTGGCAAATTTGCCCCATTACAGGTGCACTTTAAGATAGCACCTCACTTGTTATCTAGCCCTTAGTATCTTTCCTGTAGACACTTCCAATTGCAACACTATTGCTAGTGAAATAAAAACTTCTTGTTACGCTATATCTGCAGTGGAGGTTCTGACTCTAGCCACTAGAGGGAGTTAGATAATCAAGAATAAACAGGAATCATTCCTTATAAAATAACCAAGCCATAAAAAGGACCTAGCAGAATTGGTAGCGCACATAATTACTCTTTCACACAGAGTTGATTCCCTATCACAAGGTTTAAAAGATATTCAATCTGAAAACCAAAATCTTAAAAACTTTATTAGAGACTCGTTGGCTGTAAGAAGTATTACAGCTGATGCACCTGAACCTTCTGTAAGTCCTCCTGAAAAGTTTAGTGGGGACAGAAACCAATTCAGCAAATTTAAAAAAGCTTACTTCTTGCTATTTACTTTTAAATAGATCTCACCAAAGTCTGTACAGCAATTTCCTACCTACGGGGTGAAGTTAGAGCTTGGGCAAATAATTACCAGAATCTAATGATCCCATTCTAGACTCCTTGGAATCTTTCTTTGCTGCTATGTATCTTCTCTATGATGACCCACATAAACAAATCACTGCAGAAACAGCAATTCGTTCACTTAACAAGGGAAAAGTTAAGTTGAAGACTACATAGTAGAATTTAAAAGATGGTCCAAGGACACCCTTTTGAATAATATCAGTCTATGAACCCAATTCAGCTTAGGACTATCTGAGGATTTAAAACTAAAAAGACAAATTGTCAAAAACTGTAATGCCATTATCTTTGGAAGATCAGATGAAAATGTCAAATATTAACAGAACAGAACAGAACATTACATTACTGAAAACTATAATAAAAGAGTTCCTACATCCTCCTGATAGGAGTAGCCATAAGGTAGAACCTATGGACATATGTGTAGTAAGATGGCCATTAACACCCAAGGAAAAAACATAATTTATGTAAGAACTTACCTGATAAATTCATTTCTTTCATATTAGCAAGAGTCCATGAGCTAGTGACGTATGGGATATACATTCCTACCAGGAGGGGCAAAGTTTCCCAAACCTTAAAATGCCTATAAATACACCCCTCACCACACCCACAATTCAGTTTAACGAATAGCCAAGAAGTGGGGTGATAAGAAAAAAGTGCGAAAGCATATAAAATAAGGAATTGGAATAATTGTGCTTTATACAAAAAAATCATAACCACCACAAAAAAGGGCGGGCCTCATGGACTCTTGCTAATATGAAAGAAATGAATTTATCAGGCAAGTTCTTACATAAATTATGTTTTCTTTCATGTAATTAGCAAGAGTCCATGAGCTAGTGACGTATGGGATAATGACTACCCAAGATGTGGATCTTTCCACACAAGAGTCACTAGAGAGGGAGGGATAAAATAAAGATAGCCAATTCCTGCTGAAAATAATCCACACCCAAAATAAAGTTTAATGAAAAACATAAGCAGAAGATTCAAACTGAAACCCCTGCCAGAAGTACTTTTCTACCAAAAAACTGCTTCAGAAGAAGAAAACACATCAAAATGGTAGAATTTAGAAAAAGTATGCAAAGAGGACCAAGTTGCTGCTTTGCAAATCTGATCAATCGAAGCTTCATTCCTAAACGCCCAGGAAGTAGAAACTGAACTAGTAGAATGAACTGTAATCCTTAGAGGCGGAGTTTTACCCGACTCGACATAAGCATGATGAAATAAAGATTTCAACCAAGATGCCAAAGAAATGGCAGAAGCTTTCTGGCCTTTTCTAGAACCGGAAAAGATAACAAATAAACTAGAAGTCTTACGGAAAGACTTAGTAGCTTCAACATAATATTTCAAAGCTCTAACAACATCCAAAGAATGCAACGATTTCTCCCTAGAATTCTTAGGATTAGGACATAATGAAGGAACCACAAAATCTCTACTAATGTTGTTGGAATTCACAACTTTAGGTAAAAAATCAAAAGAAGTTCGCAACACCGCCTTATCCTGATGAAAAATCAGAAAAGGAGACTCACAAGAAAGAGCAGATAATTCAGAAACTCTTCTGGCAGAAGAGATTGCCAAAAGGAACAAAACTTTCCAAGAAAGTAATTTAATGTCCAATGAATGCATAGGTTCAAACGGAGGAACTTGAAGAGCCCCCAGAACCAAATTCAAACTCCAAAGAGGAGAAATTGACTTAATGACAGGTTTTATACGAACCAAAGCTTGTACAAAACAATGAATATCAGGAAGAATAGCAATCTTTCTATGAAAAAGAACAGAAAGAGCAGAGATTTGACCTTTCAAGGAACTTGCGGACAAACCCTTATCTAAACCATCCTGAAGAAACTGTAAAATTCTCGGTATTCTAAAAGAATGCCAAAAAATAATGAGAAAGACACCAAGAAATATAAGTCTTCAAGACTCTATAATATATCTCTCTAGATACAGATTTATGCGCCTGTAACATAGTATTAATCACAGAGTCAGAGAAACCTCTTTGACCCAGAATCAAGTGTTCAATCTCCATACCTTTAAATTTAAGGATTTCAGATCCTGATGGAAAAAAGGACCTTGCGACAGAAGGTCTGGTCTTAACGGAAGAGTCCACGGTTGGCAAGAGGCCATCCGGACCAGATCCGCATACCAAAACCTGTGAGGCCATGCCGGAGCTACCAGCAGAACAAACGAGCATTCCTTCAGAATCTTGGAGATTACTCTTGGAAGAAAAACTAGAGGCGGAAAGATAGAGGCAGGATGATACTTCCAAGGAAGTAAAAAATGCATCCACTGCCTCCGCCCGAGGATCCCGGGATCCGGACAGATACCAGGGAAGTTTCTTGTTTAGATGAGAAGCCATCAGATCTATTTCTGGGAGTTCCCACATTTGAACAATCTGAGGAAATACCTCTGGGTGAAGAGACCATTCGCCCAAGTGCAACGTTTGGCGACTGAGATAATCCGCTTTCCAATTGTCCATACCTGGGATATGAACCGCAGAGATTAGACAGGAGCTGGATTCCGCCCAAACCAAAATTCGAGATACTTCTCTCATAGCCAGAGGACTGTGAGTCTCTCCTTGATGATTGATGTATGCCACAGTTGTGACATTGTCTATCTGAAAACAAATGAACAACTCTCTCTCAGAAGAGGCCAAGACTGAAGAGCTCTGAAAATTGCACGGAGTTCCAAAATATTGATCGGAAATCTCACCTCCTGAGATTCCCAAACCCCTTGTGCCGTCAGATACCCCCACACAGCTCCCCAACCTGTAAGACTTGCATCTGTTGAGATTATAGTCCAGGTCGGAAGAACAAAGAAGCCCCCTGAACTAAACGATGGTGATCTGTCCACCATGTCAGAGAGTGTCGTAAAATCGGTTTAAAGATATTAATTGAGATATCTTTGAGTAATCCCTGCACCATTGGTTCAGCATACAGAGCTGAAGAGGTCGCATGTGAAAACGAGCAAAGGAGATCGCATCTGATGCGGCAGTCCTAAGACCTAACATTTCCATGCATAAGGCTACCAAAGGGAATGATTGTGACTGAAGGTTTTGACAAGCTGATATCAATGTTAAACTTCTCTTGTCTGACAAGGACAGAGTCATAGACACTGAATCTATCTAGAAACCTAAAAAGGTTACCCTTGTCTGAGGAATCAATGAACTGATTGGTAAATTGATCCTCCAACCATGAACTTGAAGAAACAACACAAGTCGATTCGTATGAGATTCTTCGAAAATGAGAAGACTGAGCAAGTACCAAGATATCGTCCAAATAAGGAAATACCAAAACCCTGTTCTCTGATTACAGAAAGAAGGGCACCGAGAACCTTTGAAAAAAATTCTTGGAACTGAGGCTAGGCCAAACGGTAGAGCCACAAAACTGGTAATGCTTGTCTGAAAAGAGAATCTCAGACACAAAAAGTGATCTGGATGAATCGGAATATGCAGATACACATCCTGTAAATCTATTGTAGACATATAATGCCCTTGCTAAACAAAAGGCAGGATAGTCCTACAGTAACCATCTTGAATGTTGGTATCCTAACATAACGATTCAATAATGATAGATCCGGAACTGGTCTGAAGGAATTGACCTTCTTTGGTACAATGAAGAGATAAAATAAAACCCCAGCCCCTGTTCCAGAACTGGAACTGGCATAATTACTCCAGTCAACTCTAGATCTGAAACACATTTCAGAAATGCTGAGCCTTGCTGTGTTAACTGGGACACGGGAAAGAAAAAAAATCTCTTAGCAGGAGGCCTTAACTTGAAGCCAATTCAGTACCTTTCTGAAACAATGTTCTGAAACCAGAGATTGAGAACGGAATTGATCCAAATTTCTTTGAAGAAAACGTAATCTGCCCCATACCAGCTGAGCTGGAATAAGGGCCGCACCTTCATAGGTACTTAGGAGCTGGCTATAGGTTTCTATAAGGCTTGGATATATTCCGAACTGGAAATAGTTTCCAAACTGATACCGCTCCTGAGGATGAAGGATCAGGCTTTTGTTCCTTGTTGTGAGGAAAGGAACGAAAATGATGATTTACCCTGGAAAGAAAGGGAAAGCAAAGTTGACTTAGAAGACATATCAGCATTCCAAGTTTAATCCATAAAGCTTTTCTAGCTAAAATAGCTAGAGACATATACCTGACATCAACTCTAATGATATCAAAAGATGGTATCACCAATAAAATTATTAGCATGTTATAGAATAATAATAATGCTATAAAATTATGATCTGTTACTTGTTGCGCTAAAGCTTCTAACCAAAAAGTTGAAGCTGCAGCAACATCCGCTAAAAATATAGCAGGTCTAAGAAGATTACCTGAACATAAGTAAGCTTTCTTAGAAAGGATTCAATTTTCCTATCTAAAGGATCCTTAAATGAAGTACTATCTGCCGTAGGAATAGTAGTACATTAGCAGGAGTAGAGACAGCCCCATAACCTTAGGGATTTTTGTCCCAAAAAACTCTAATCTGTCAGATGGCACAGGATATAATTGCTTAAACGTCTAGAAGGAGTAAATAAATTACCCAAATTATTCCATTCCCTGGAAATTACTTCAGAAATAGCATCAGAGAGATTAAACACTTCTGGAATAACTACAGGAGATTTAAAAACATTATTTAAACGTTTACATTTAGTATCAAGAGGACCAGAATCCTCTATTTCTAATGCAAATAATACTTCTTTAAGTAAAGAACGAATAAATTCCATCTTGAACAAATACAAAGATTTATCAGCATCAACCTCTGAGACAGAAACCTCTGAACCAGAAGAACCATTATCAGTATCAGAATGATGATGTTCATTTAAAAATTCATCTGAAAAAAGAGAAGTTTTAAAAGATTTTTATGTATACTAGAAGGAGAAATAACAGACATAGCCTTCTTAATGGATTTAAAAAATAAAATCTCTTATGTTATCAGGAACACTCTGAAAATTAGATGTTGATGGAACAGCAACAGGTAATGTAACAGTACTAAAGGAAATTTTATCTGCATTAATAAGTTTGACATGACATGCAATACAAACAATAGCTGGAGAAACAGATACCAAAAGTTTATAGCAGATACACTTAGCTTGGTAGCTCCAGCACTGGGCAGTGATTTTCCTGAAGTATCTTCTGACTCAGTTGCAACGTGGAACATCTTGCAATATGTAAAAGAAAAAAAAACAACATATAAAGCAAAATTGATCAAATTCCTTAAATGACAGTTTCAGGAATGGGAAAAAAATGCCAGTGAACAAGCTTCGAGCAACCAGAAGCAATAAATAATGAGACTTAAATAATGTGGAGACAAAAATTACGCCCATATTTTTTAGCGCCAAAAAAGACGCCCACATTATTTGGCGCCAAAAATGACGCCACATCCGGAACGCCGACATTTTTTACGCAAAAAAAGTCAAAAAATGACGCAACTTCCGGCGACACGTATGACGCCGGAAACAGAAAAAAAATTTTGCGCCAAAAAAGTCTGCGCCAAGAATGACGCAATAAAATGAAGCATTTTCTGCCCCCACGAGCCTAACAGCCCACAGGGAAAAAGTCAAATTTTTTAAGGTAAGAAAAAATGATTGAAACAAATGCATTTATCCCAAATATGAAACTGACTGTCTGAAAAATAAGGAATGTTGAACATTCTGAGTCAAGGCAAATAAATGTTTGAATACATATATTTAGAACTTTATAAACAAAGTGCCCAACCATAGCTTAGAGTGTCACAGAAAATAAGATTTACTTACCCCAGGACACTCATCTACATGTTTGTAGAAAGCCAAACCAGTACTGAAACGAGAATCAGCAGAGGTAATGGTATATATAAGAGTATATCGTCGATCTGAAAAGGGAGGTAAGAGATGAATCTCTACGACCGATAACAGAGAACCTATGAAATAGACCCCGTAGAAGGAGATCACTGCATTCAAATAGGCAATACTCTCCTCACATCCCTCTGACATTCACTGCACGCTGAGAGGAAAACCGGGCTCCAACTTGCTGCGGAGCGCATATCAACGTAGAATCTAGCACAAACTTACTTCACCACCTCCATCGGAGGCAAAGTTTGTAAAACTGAATTGTGGGTGTGGTGAGGGGTGTATTTATAGGCATTTTAAGGTTTGGGAAACTTTGCCCCTCCTGGTAGGAATGTATATCCCATACGTCACTAGCTCATGGACTCTTGCTAATTACATGAAAGAAATCCAGAAGTAGGAATCTTAATTTAAACATGCGTTGTGGCTCAAAAGAACATATCCTACAGAAATGTCCTAATTTAAAAAAAAAAGAAATTAGGCAAGGAATCATTTTTTAAATAAATAATTTCTAAAAATAATAATAAAAGTTCTTACTGTATCCTTTCTTTATCCTTATAGTGGCATCACAATCATATTAAAGCTGACTTTATTATTGACACAGGTGCTTGTGGACGTTTTATTGATTTAAGTTAAGTTTCTCAAAATAACATTCCTTGCTTGAAAAAAATCTAGCCCAGTGTCTATAAGAGTTATTGATGGTTCTCCAATTTCATCAGGAGCAATCACCCACCATACTATTTCCCTTCAAGTTACCACTAATTATGGTCATCATGAATATATAACTTGCTAACAAACTTGTTCCCTCTACTCTCCTATTCTAATAACCACCACACCAGTAATTTTCTCTTGTTACTCAAATGTCTTTCATAAAAATGAAGCAGAAAATCTACCCCTACATAGGCTGTATGATTGTCCAATAGATATACTCCCAGGTTCAACTATTCCATTTGGTCATATATACCCCATAGCAGAACCTGAGTTAAAGCATTTATGAGAATATTTAGATGAAAACTTGATAAAGAGGCTTTATTAGTCCATAAACATCACCTGCTGGGGCCAGTGTTTTTTATTAAGAACAAGGATGACACATTACGCCCTATAATAGATTACAGAGAATTAAACAAAACAACAATAAAAAACACTATCTATTACCACTCATCCCTGAATTAATTGAAAGGTTACATCATGCTACAATATACACACAATTAGATCTCTCAGGGCTTACAACCTCAAACAAATATGTAGCGGAGATGAATGGAAAACTGCATTCCAAGCCGTTATGTGCTTTATGAATATAGAGTTATGCTTTTCAGGCTCTGTAACACCCATTTCACTTCATTACATTTCAGTATTAATTACATTTTCAGAGATTTGTTGGATGTCTGTGTGGTCATATATCTTGATGACATTCTCATTATTTCAAATGACATCTCTGAACATCGGAAACATGTAAAATAGGTCTTATCACAACTTAAATATGCCAAACTTGAGAAATGGATATTTAAAACAAATACCATCCATTTCTTGGGTTACGATATATCCCCACTGAGAATTCAGATGAATCTGTAAAAAATTAAAGCTATTGAAGTTTGGCCTATATTTCAATCCAAGAAAGCCCTTCAACGGTTCCTAGGGTCCTCCAATTTTTGCCGTACGTTTATTAAAAACTTTTCCTCTACTGTAAAACCATTAACCCTATTAAAGAGAGCAAAATAAAATTTTGTTGGACCACTGATGCCCAACAAGCATTTGACGTTTAAAAAATAAGTTCACAACTGCTCCTATACTAAGATTTCCAGATACTATGCTTCAATACATCCTTGAAGTGGATGCATCTCAATATACATTAGGCCACTTCACTTAATTGAGCCACTTCACCCTGTGGCATATTATTCTTGCACTCTCAACAGTGAGGGTCTAAGAAAAAAAAGGCAGATTCCCTATCTAGGAGAAATGAGCCCTAACTAACCACCAATTCTCCTCTTTCTATAGTACCTTCGAATAAAATTATTGTTACAAATTCTGATTTTTATCATTCTTAAAAAGGTTATGTTCAGAGAACCGAAAGTTCCACTCCATCTTTTGGTCCGATACCAAGATGGCTTACTTTTTTAAAAACAATAAACTATTCATACAAACCAATCTTAGACACACATTCCTCAACAAGTCCATGATGCTCTACTATTAGGACACCCTAGAATCATCAAAACTACAGAATCTTGGTGGCCAGGAATTAATAAAACAGTTCAACAATATGTACACCTGTAATATTTGTGCTTGTAATAAAGCCCAGAAATAACTTTCCTTTGTACTGCTTACACCTTTACCAATACCTGATAAACTCTGACAGGCCCTAACAATGGACTTTGTTATTGACCTACCTAGATCTGATAAATCCAATACTATTTTCGTTGTAGTGGACTATCTAACGAAGATGGCTCATTTTATCCCCTTGACAGAATTACCCAATGCAACCAAAACAGCCAATGCATTTAGCTCTAGCAGTTTCTCAATTTACTTCAAAAGTTTTGAAAGAGATATGCTTGAAACTACAAATAAAACAATGGTTTTCTAGTGCTTTCCACCCACCCACAAACAAATGGACAGATTGATGCCATTGCACAAACTTACAAGATTATTTTGCTTCTCTTTTACCTCTTGCAGAATTTGTCTACAATAATTCTACTAGTTCCACTGGAAAAAAGTTTCCTTTTTTTCACTAACTATAAAATTCCAGAGATATACCAACAACATCATTATGCACAGAAGTGCAAGTCAAATTAGAACACATCTAACAAGTTTCAAGATTATGCAAAACAACATCAAACATCCAAGGACAAATAAAAATTTAAGATCTATGCATAGAAACACCTCTATTCTATCAAGTGGGAGATCTTGGACCTACCACCATCTTATAAACTAAAATACATCCTAAGTTTCACGTATCATTACTCAAAACACATAAGAAAGATAATTTTCCTAACAGAAGACCTATCCCACCACCACCGGTTCTAATCAGTGAACAAGAGGAATGCCTGATTAAATTAATTATTGATGCAAGATGATTTAGATGGAAAGAATATGGTCCTGAAGAGGATTCTAGGGAGGATCATGATCAAGTACATGTAAAGACTCTTATCTCTGCCTTCCATTGTAAATATCCCGATAAACCACGTAATTGAAGCCCCCGGGTGGTTTCCCTCGGGGGGGGGGGGGGGGGGGGCGGGGGATGCTGTGTTATATGGACACTTCCCCTTTAAATTTTGATTTCACTCACCTGCACTATATTATCACTAGCCTAATATTTACTAGCCTACAAAGCTAGTAAAACAACGCTTGGTTATTAAACCTAAAAGATGCATTTAGGCTCCTTGTACTTCAGAAAAACTTGGATTAAATAAAGTTTCTTATAATTAATTGGATTAAAGAAAGTTTCTTATAAATGACGCTTCTTTGACATTCTACTCACAATTAAAAAAGGACTTTGTAAATTTGCTCCAGAAATCACGTTGGTGAAGAGTTTGCTGAATGTAACAGTTCATCTGGCTGTTTTGCAAAATCTCTCAACCATACTCTGGATCACAGTCTGAATAGGAGCAGCTCAAATTGCACTGGAACCCCTGAACATCTCCCTGCAAAGTGGATTGACATTCAGGGTTAAGCCTTCTTTTCCTGCAAGGTTTTGTGTTAACACAGCCACTCCGGTTCACCAGCAGTTTAGGAACACCTCATGTGGCAGTTATCACACTGAGGCCTCAGGATCCACTAATCTGCCTGTCAACTAACTTTCATTGTATTACATACTACACAAAGAGGAACGGGTCTGCAGTGTCAGGACTGGCCAAGGCCTTACATAAAGGTAAAGTCTACATACTTTTTCAATTAACCTGCTTCACATTGTTTTGATATATAATATATAGTCTGGCAGGAAGCCATTTTCAAACTGTATTTAACTCAGGAGGTTTTTTTTGTACTAGATGGACTGTCATGATTTATGTTGTATCTGTTAAAACCAAACATAGCAGATAATATGAACTTTAACTATAAAAACTTCCTTTGAATATCAACTCCTTTAAAGGAATGGTCTAGTCAAAATTAAACTTTAATGATTCAGATAGAGCATGCAATTTTAAGAAACTTTCTAATTTACTCATATTATCATTTTTACTTTGTTCTCTTGGTATCTTTATTTGAAAAAGCAAAAAAGTTAGCTTTGGAGCCAGATCATTTTTGGTTCAGCACCTGGGTAGTGTTTGCTGATTTTGTGTCTAAAAGTAGTCACCAATCAGCAAGCGCTACCCAGGTATTGAACCAGAAATGGGCCAGCTCCTAAGCTTAAATTCTTGCTTTTTCCAATAAAGATAGCAAGAGCATGAAGAAAATTTTATAATAGGAGTAAATTAGAAAGTTGCTTAAAATTGCATGCTCTATCTGAATCATTAAAGGATATTTTTGACTAGACTATTCCTTTAAGTAGAACTACTAAATACCAGTATAAAAACTACCTTTAAAGGGATAGGAAAGTGAAGGTAAACTTTGGTAAATGAAAGCCCGTTTTTTTAAAATACTATTAAAAACAGGGGCACTTTCATTCATCAAAGTTTACAAAGCAGCCATTTTGTTAAAAAAATTACCTTTTTTTCTTTTCACTGCTAGAGCAGCTTCCCCCACCTAGAGATCCTATATTCACACGTCAGCAATGACTAATCCGGCTTCCTCCAATCACAGCATGGCCTCAGGCAATGACTACCCTGGGGGGAAAGCTGTGATTGGAGGAAGCGGGATTAGTCATTGCTGACGTGTGAAGAGAGGATCTCTATGTGGGGGAAGCTGCTGCAGCAGCGAAAAGAAAAAAGGTAATTTTTTTAACAAAATGGCTGCTTTGTAAACTTTGATGTATGAAAGTGCCCCTGTTTTTAATAGTATTTTTAAAAAAATGGCTTTCATTCACCAATGTTTACCTTCACTTTAAACTTGCATGATTCAGATCGAGCATCTCATTTTAAGACACTTTTAAATTCACTTCTATTTTCAAATGTGCTTTGTTCACTTAGTATCCATTGTTAAAAAATGAATACGCACATATCATACACTAGTGGGAGCTGCTGCTAATTGGTGCCTGAACACATTTGTCTCTTGTGATTGGCTAAATAGATATTTTCAGCTTCCTGTCAGTAGTGCAATGATGTCCCTTCAGCAATGGATAACAAAAGAACAAAGAAAATTTGATAATAGAATTAAATTGGACAGTTGTTTAAAATGGTATGTTCTATCTGAATCATAAAAGAAAATTTTGGGGTTTACTATCCCTTTAAGTTTGCACTAATACATTTAGTATCTTTCCTCTAGACACTTCTAATTGCAACATTATTGCTAGTAAAATTAACTTAAATTATCTATGCAAACCTAAGCAGGATCCTTATATGGGGTGTAAACTGAGTCAAGTATCGCAGAGTCAGAACACTGGGGAATTTGATTCTGTTAACACTTAGGGGCCTGCTTATTAAAGGTCTTGCGGACCTGATCCGACAGTGATCCACTCGTAATCTAGCCCTAAACACGCAAAATACAAAGCACGCTAAAATCCCATCACCTAAACATTATTAAAATGTAAAAAAAAATTGCAGCGCATAATTACGCCGATGCCTGAAAAAAAAAAAACGAGCTTAATCATGCTGACGAGTGTAAAAAGCAGAAACAAAGCGACAATCCAATGCGTGGAAAAAATGGCGCATGCAAACAAGCTGATGCTTGAAAAAATAAATATTTAATGCACCTCAAGATCTACATAGGGTGAAATAAGGTACTTATAAACCCATGCCTAAAATGTCTGAAATAATAGTCCCCAGGTTATGATATACTCACAAGTGAGTACCTATTAATAGCCTATATGCTAAGCAGGTGCCAACAGCAACTCCTTCACCTTCCTCCTCCGAAGGCAAAGATAAGACTAGTTTCCGTAAGAAGGGAGGAGTTTTGAGATCTTTGCCCCCTCCTAGAAGTCAGGAGTATAATTACCAGGAGTAATGGTTTGTGGACTCTCCCCACCTTTATGAAAGAATTTTTTTACCACAAATGCAGTTTCCTTTTCTGTGATTAATTTTGTGTATTTCAATCTATTTTTCATTACAGTTGCTGACGATTTAGATTTAATTACCACAACTCTGAATTCAGAAGTCACATCACCAACCCTAACGGAAAAACAGGTTAATTATTGATATGTTTATTTCCTTTAAATATTATTCATAAAAAATGATGGATGCCACTGCACTGAATGTCCTCACTTCATACACTTCCTTTATAATGTTTACTAACCTTTACAGACTAATATGTTGGGGATAATTGGTATTATTTGTAAAGAGGGAATATAGTAATGGAGATCTTTTAGGGTTACGAGATTATAATTGTGTAATAGTCTGAAGAAAGAATATTAATATGATTTGGGTGAGTTCCAGGTAATCAAGTGCTTAATAACAACATATAATAAATAACAATAAAGTCAAAATTAAACTTTCAGAAAGAACATACAATATTAAACAACTTTCCAACGTTCTTCCATTATCAAAATGAGCACAGTCGTTTTATATGCACAGTTTCTGAGGCACCTGCGCCTACTGAGCATGTGCAAGAGTTTATAGTGTATATGTATATGCATTTGTGATTGGCTGATGACTGTCACATGATACAGAGGGTGGGGAACAAGAAGTAACTGAAATTTGTCATAAAAAATCTACTACTCATTTGAAATTCAGGAAAAGTGTTACTTTATTATCTGTCTAGCATGCATTTGTTAATTATGCATTATATTTTATTACTAGTAATCAAAATAGTAAATAACTGCTGTGTTTTGTTACTAGAAACTAAGAACTTAAATAATTGCATGTTTTACTAAAAACCAAGACTTTAAATCACTGCTGTTTGTTACTGGCAAGCAAGGGGTTAAATCACAGCTTTGTGTGTTTCTAGTAAACAAAAAGGTTAAATCATTGAAACTTTAAGATTCAATGGAAATTCAAAGGGAAAGACTGATTTTAAAGTGTTTGTAACATTTGAAGAGATTAACAAATTTGGTTGAGTATTTACAACCAGAAGTTATTTTTAAGGAGAACTAAGTTTTTAAACAAGACCACAACAAAAACCAGTCACGCAATTTGAAGTGAAATAGCAAACTCTTAGCTTGATCTGCAAATTAAATCTAAATGCAATGAACTTCAAACCTCTGTATAGCAATATTTTAGGGGTTAGGGGTTAGAGTAACATTTAGAATATCAAGGCTATAGGGAGGAGAATTGTGGCGGTATCTACGGTATGGAGAATTCATGGTAAGGTTTAAATAGTGATGGCAGAAGAGGGTTAATAGCCTAAGGAAAGTACCATGTTGCAAGTGACAATGCTGTGATGGGAGGTCACAGAAAGGGTTAAATGCAGTGGGGAGCATTAGTGCAGTAAGAGTTCATAGAGCTTAGGTTCCAGACCATAAGAATAATGGGGTAAGTGTCAGTGTGCATTGGGGGCATGGTTACAGTTAAGGTACATGGGATAGTAGATAGTTGGGGGATCAGATGATCCACAAAATTTAAAGGACAGTAATAATTAGACATTCATGATTCAGACAGAGCATACAATTTTAAACAACTTTCCAATTTACTTCTATTATTTAATGTGCTTCCTTCTCTTGTTATCCTTTGTTGAAGGGTTTATCTAGGTAAACTCAGGAGCAGCAAAGCACCTGGGTGCTAGCTGCTATTTGGCTGCATATATATGCCTAGTGTCAGTGGCTCACCCATGCATTCAGTTAGCAACCAGTAGTGCATTGCTGCTCCTTCAACAAATGATACCAAGAGAATGAAGCAAATTTGATAATAGAAGTAAACTGGAAAATTGTTTAAAATTGTATTTTCTATTTGAATCATGAATTTAAAAGGACATGAAATAAAAAATAAAATGATTACATAGAACATACCATTTAAAACGGCGTTTCAATTTACTTCTATAATATAATTTGCTTAGTTCTATTGGTATCCTTTAGTTGAAAGTAGTGATGTCGCGAATAGTTCGCCGGCGAATAGTTCCCGGCGAACATAGCATGTTCGCGTTCGCCGCGGCGGGCGAACATATGCGATGTTCGATCCGCCCCCTATTCGTCATCATTGAGTAAACTTTGACCCTGTACCTCACAGTCAGCAGGCACATTCCAGCCAATCGGCAGCAGAAAACTGGACAGCATCCATTTTAGATTCATTCGGAAGCTGCATTCTTAGTGAGAGGAGGGACCGTGTAGCTGCTGCTGATTTAATAGGGAAATCGATAGCTAGGCTAGTGTATTCAGTGTCCACTACAGTCTTGAAGGACTCATCTGAAATCTGCTGTAAGGAGAGATTGTAAGGAGAGATAGCAGTTGCCTGTCTGCCACCGTGTTTGTCAGGCTCACAGCGTATACTGTGCCCACTTGCCCAGTGCCACCACACATATCTGGTGTAACAGTAGTGTACATTTAAAAAAAACAACACTTTTTTGATTGTGAAATAATAGCAGACAGCTGCCAGTACCCAAGATGGCCCCCAATAAGGCAGATGGGGAGGGTTAGAGAGCTGTTTTGGGGGGGGGGATCAGGGAGGTTGGGGGCTAAGGGGGGATGCTACACCACAGCATATGTAAATATGCTATAAAAAAAAACAATTTTTTTAAAAAAACCTTGTATTTTAGTACTGGCAGACTTTCTGCCAGTACTTAAGATGGCAGGGACAATTGTGGGGGAGGGAAGAGAGCTGTTTGGGAGGGATCAGGGGGTCTGATGTGTCAGGTGGGAGGCTGATCTCTACACTAAAGCTAAAATTAACCCTGCAAGCTCCCTACAAACTACCTAATTAACCCCATTCACTGCTAGCCATAATACACGTGTGATGCACAGCAGCATTTAGCGGCCTTCTAATTACCAGAAAGCAACGACAAAGTCATATATGTCTGCTATTTCTGAACAAAGGGGATCCCAGAGAAGCATTTACAACCATTTGTGCCATAATTGCACAAGCTGTTTGTAAATAATTTCAGTGAGAAACCTAAAATTGCGAGAAAAAAAATATTTTTTTTTTAAATTTGATCGCATTTGGCGGTGAAATGGTGGCATGAAATATACCAAAATGGGCCTAGATCAATACTTTGTGTTGTCTACTACACTTAAGCTAAAATTAACTCTGCAAGCTGCCTACATGCTCCCTAATTAACCCCTTCACTGCTGGGCATAAAACACATGTGGTGCGCAGTGGCATTTAGCAGCCTTCTAATTACCAAAAAGCAACGCCAAAGCCATATAAGTCTGCTATTTCTGAACAAAGGGGATCCCAGAGAAGCATTTACAACCATTTATGCCATAATTGCATAAGTTGTTTGTAAATAATTTCTGTGAGAAACCTAAAGTTTGATCGCATTTGGCGGTGAAATGGTGGCATGAAATATACCAAAATGGGCCTAGATCAATACTTTGGGATGTCTTCTAAAAAAAAATATATACATGTCAAGGGATATTCAGGTATTCCTGACAAATATCAGGGTTCCAATGTAACTAGCGCTCATTTTGAAAAAAAGTGGTTTTGAAATAGCAAAGTGCTTCTTGTATTTATTTCCCTATAACTTGCAAAAAAAGCAAAGAACATGTTAACATTTCTAAACTTAGGACAAAATTTAGAAACTATTTAGCGTGGGTGTTTTTTGGTGGTTGTAGATGTGTAACAGATTTTGGGGGTCAAAGTTAGAAAAAGTGTGTTTTTTTTTTTCCATTTTTTCCTCATATTTTATAATGTTAGGTGATTTATGCCCTTTATGGATTAAAACCAGACTCTGCATCAACTATGTAATTTTCTGTGGGAGTTTTGCCATGTATCCCCCTCCGGCATGCCACAGTCCAGGTGTTAGTCCCCTTGAAACAACGTTTCCATCACTATTGTGGCCAGAAAGAGTCCCAGTGGGTTTTAAAATTTGCCTGCCTATTGAAGTCTATGGCGGTTCGCCCGTTCGAACATTTGTGTACATTTTTATGTTCGCGACATCACTAGAAGGCATAACTAGGTAGGCTAAGGAGCTGGGAGCTACCTGCTGATTGGTGGTTTCACAGATATGTCTCTTGGTTTAACGATATGTAAAAATAGCTCCCAGAAGTGCATTTCTGCACCTTCAAAAAAGGATACAAAGAGAATAAAGCAAAAATGATATTGGAAATAAATTTGAAAGTTGTTTAAAATTGTATGCTTTACTTGAATCATGAAGAAATATTTTCACCTAGATTAAGAGTTTTTTTTTTTTGTATTATAGTTTAGTTTATTTAATTGTATTTTAGTTTAGATACTTGTAGGTAATTTACTTAATTAGTTTAATGATAGTGTAGTGTTAGGTGTATTTGTAACTTAGGTTAGGATTTATTTTACAGGTAATTTTGTAATTATTTTAACTAGGTAGCTATTAAATAGTTAATAACTATTTAATAGCTATTCTACCTAGTTAATATAAATACAAAGTTGCCTGTAAAATAAATATAAATCCTAGAAACATAATTTATGTAAGAACTTACCTGATACATTCATTTCTTTCATATTAGCAAGAGTCCATGAGCTAGTGACGTATGGGATATACATTCCTACCAGGAGGGGCAAAGTTTCCCAAACCTCAAAATGCCTATAAATACACCCCTCACCACACCCACAAATCAGTTTAACGAATAGCCAAGAAGTGGGGTGATAAGAAAAAAGTGCGAAAGCATAAAAAATAAAGAATTGGAATAATTGTGCTTTATACAAAAAAATCATAACCACCACAAAAGGGTGGGCCTCATGGACTCTTGCTAATATGAAAGAAATGAATTTATCAGGTAAGTTCTTACATAAATTATGTTTTCTTTCATGTAATTAGCAAGAGTCCATGAGCTAGTGATGTATGGGATAATGACTACCCAAGATGTGGATCTTCCACGCAAGAGTCACTAGAGAGGGAGGGATAAAATAAAGACAGCCAATTCCGCTGAAAATAATCCACACCCAAAATAAAGCTTAAATCTTATAATGAAAAAAACTGAAATTATAAGCAGAAGAATCAAACTGAAACAGCTGCCTGAAGTACTTTTCTACCAAAAACTGCTTCAGAAGAAGAAAACACATCAAAATGGTAGAATTTAGTAAAAGTATGCAAAGAAGACCAAGTGGCTGCTTTGCAAATCTGATCAACTGAAGCTTCATTCCTATACGCCCAGGAAGTAGAAACTGACCTAGTAGAATGAGCTGTAATCCTTTGAGGCGGAGTTTTACCCGACTCGACATAGGCATGATGAAACAAAGATTTTAACCAAGACGCCAAAGAAATGGCAGAAGCCTTCTGACCTTTCCTAGAACCGGAAAAGATAACAAATAGACTAGAAGTCTTTCGGAAATCCTTAGTAGCTTCAACATAATATTTCAAAGCTCTAACTACATCCAAAGAATGCAACGAGTTTTCCTTAGAATTCTTAGGAGTAGGACACAATGAAGGAACCACAATTTCTCTACTAATGTTGTTAGAATTCACAACCTTAGGTAAAAATTTAAAAGAAGTTCGCAACACCGCCTTATCCTGATGAAAAATCAGAAAAGGAGACTCACAAGAAAGAGCAGATAATTCAGAAACTCTTCTAGCAGAAGAGATGGCCAAAAGAAACAAAACTTTCCAAGAAAGTAATTTAATGTCCAGCGAATGCATAGGATCAAACGGAGGAGCTTGAAGAGCCCCCAGAACCAAATTCAAACTCCAAGGAGGAGAGATTGACTTAATAACAGGTTTTATACGAGCCAAAGCTTGTACAAAACAATGAATATCAGGAAGACTAGCAATCTTTCTGTGAAAAAGAACAGAAAGAGCAGAGATTTGACCTTTCAAGGAACTTGCAGACAAACCTTATCCAAACCATCCTGAAGAAAACTGTAAAATTCTAGGAATTCTAAAAGAATGCCAAGAAAAATGATGAGAAAAACACCAAGAAATGAAAATCTTCCAGACTCGATAATATATCTTCCTAGATACAGTTTTACGAGCCTGTAACATAGTATTAATCACAGAGTCAGAGAAACCTCTATGATTGAGAATCAAGCGTTCAACCTCCATACCTTCAAATTTAAGGATTTGAGAACCTGATGGAGAAAAGGACCTTGCGATAGAAGGTCTGGTCTTAACGGAAGAGTCCACAGTTGGCAAGTGGCCATCCGGACAAGATCCGCATACCAAAACCTGTGAGGCCATGCTGGAGCCACCAGCAGAATAAACAAACGTTCCTTTAGAATCTTGGAAAAAGAACTATAGGCGGAAAGTTATAAGCAGGATGATATTTCCAAGGAAGTGACAATGCATCCACTGCTTCCGCCTGAGGATCCCTGGATCTGGCAGTTTAGATAAAGAAAGTGTATATCCTGCGCAAAGAACAGATGGGGAAAGGGGATGGGGGATGCCTCTAGCTCTCCTCGATAGGTATCCTAGCGTGCCCAATGTGTTAGAGATATATGCAAGGTAGAGGTGAGCGCCAAAAGAAGGCTGAGGCTAGGGTAGGGAATGCCAAAATAGGCTATAATGAACTGATAGAGTGTAAAATTAAATATTATTTATTCCATTCAATGATTATATTTATATGATTACCCTATTTTGTAACATGGATCCATGATTAACTAACAAGTGTATATGGTTTTTTAATGTTTTTTAATATAATCATTGAATGGAATAAATAATATTTAATTTTACACTCTATCAGTTCATTATAGCCTATTTTGGCATTCCCTACCCTAGCCTCAGCCTTCTTTTGGCGCTCACCTCTACCTTGCATAGATCCCTGGATCTGGACAGATACCTGGGAAGCTTCTTGTTTAGATGAGAAGCCATCAGATCTATTTCTGGAAGTCCCCATATTTGAACAATCTGAAGAAATACCTCTGGGTGAAGAAACCATTCGCCCGGATGTAGTGTTTGACGACTGAGATAATCCGCTTCCCAATTGTCTATACCTGGGATATGAACCGCAGAAATTAGACAGGAGCTGGATTCCGCCCATACAAGTATTCGAGAGACTTGTTTCATAGCCAGAGGACTGTGAGTTCCTCCTTGATGATTGACATATGCCACGGTTGTGACATCGTCCGTCTAGAAACAAATGAACGACTCTCTCTTTAGAAGAGGCCACGACTGAAGAGCTCTGAAAATTGCACGGAGTTCCAAAAATGTTGATTGGTAATCTCACCTCCTGAGATTCCCAAACCCCTTGTGCTGTCAGAAACCCCCATACAGCTCCCCAACCTGTCAGATTTGCATCTGTTGAGATCACAGTCTAGGTTGGAGGAACAAAAACATAATTTATGTAAGAACTTACCTGATAAATTCATTTCTTTCATATTAGCAAGAGTCCATGAGCTAGTGACGTATGGGATATACATTCCTACCAGGAGGGGCAAAGTTTCCCAAACCTCAAAATGCCTATAAATACACCCCTCACCACACCCACAAATCAGTTTAACGAATAGCCAAGAAGGGGGGTGATAAAAAAGTGCGAAAGCATATAAAATAAGGAATTGGAATAGTTGTGCTTTATACAAAAAAATCATAACCACCAAAAAGGGTGGGCCTCATGGATTCTTGCTAATATGAAAGAAATGAATTTATCAGGTAAGTTCTTACATAAATTATGTTTTCTTTCATGTAATTAGCAAGAGTCCATGAGCTAGTGACGTATGGGATAATGACTACCCAATATGTGGATCTTTCCACGCAAGAGTCACTAGAGAGGGAGGGATAAAATAAAGACAGCCAATTCCTGCTGAAAATAATCCACACCCAAAATAAAGTTTAATGAAAACATAAGCAGAAGATTCAAACTGAAACTGCTGCCTGAAGTACTTTTCTACCAAAAACTGCTTCAGAAGAAGAAAACACATCAAAATGGTAGAATTTAGTAAAAGTATGCAAAGAGGACCAAGTTGCTGCTTTGCAAATCTGATCAACCGAAGCCTCATTCCTAAACGCCCAGGAAGTAGAAACTGACCTAGTAGAATGAGCTGTAATCCTTTGAGGCGGAGTTTTACCCGACTCGACATAAGCATGGTGAATTAAGGATTTCAACCAAGATGCCAAAGAAATGGCAGAAGCTTTCTGACCTTTCCTAGAACCGGAAAAGATGACAAATAGACTAGAAGTCTTACGGAAAGACTTAGTAGCCTCAACATAATATTTCAAAGCTCTAACAACATCCAAAGAATGCAACGATTTCTCCTTAGAATTCTTAGGATTAGGACATAATGAAGGAACCACAATTTCTCTACTAATATTGTTGGAATTCACAACCTTAGGTAAAAATTCAAAAGAAGTTTGCAACACCGCCTTATCCTGATGAAAAATCAGAAAAGGAGACTCACAAGAAAGAGCAGATAATTCAGAGACTCTTCTGGCAGAAGAGATTGCCAAAAGGAACAAAACTTTCCAAGAAAGTAATTTAATGTCCAATGAATGCATGGGTTCAAAAGGAGGAGCTTGAAGAGCCCTCAGAACCAAATTCAAACTCCAAGGAGGAGAAATTGACTTAATGACAGGTTTTATACGAACCAAAGCTTGTACAAAACAATGAATATCAGGAAGATTAGCAATCTTTCTGTGAAAAAGAACAGAAAGAGCAGAGATTTGACCTTTCAAGGAACTTGCGGACAAACCTTTATCTAAACCATCCTGAAGAAACTGTAAAATTCTCGGAATTCTAAAAGAATGCCAGGAAAAATGATGAGAAAGACACCAAGAAATATAAGTCTTCCAGACTCTATAATATATCTCTCTAGATACAGATTTACGAGCCTGTAACATAGTATTAATCACAGAGTCAGAGAAACCTCTTTGACCAAGAATCAAGCGTTCAATCTCCATACCTTTAAATTTAAGGATTTGAGATCCTGATGGAAGAAAGGACCTTGTGACAGAAGGTCTGGTCTTAACGGAAGAGTCCACGGCTGGCAAGAGGCCATCCGGACAAGATCCGCATACCAAAACCTGTGAGGCCATGCTGGAGCTACCAGCAGAACAAACGAGCATTCCTTCAGAATCTTGGAGATTACTCTTGGAAGAAGAACTAGAGGCGGAAAGATATAGGCAGGATGATACTTCCAAGGAAGTGATAATGCATCCACTGCTTCCGCCTGAGGATCCCAGGATCTGGACAGATACCTGGGAAGTTTCTTGTTTAGATGAGAAGCCATCAGATCTATTTCTGGGAGTTCCCACATTTGAACAATCTGAAGAAATACCTCTGGGTGAAGAGACCATTCGCCCGGATGCAACGTTTGGCGACTGAGATAATCCGCTTCCCAATTGTCTATACCTGGGATATGAACCGCAGAGATTAGACAGGAGCTGGATTCCGCCCAAACCAGAATTCGAGATACTTCTTTCATAGCCAGAGGACTGTGAGTCCCTCCTTGATGATTGATGTATGCCACAGTTGTGACATTGTCTGTCTGAAAACAAATGAACGACTCTCTCTTCAGAAGAGGCCAAGACTGAAGAGCTCTGAAAATTGCACGGAGTTCCAAAATATTGATCGGTAATCTCACCTCCTGAGATTCCCAAACCCCTTGTGCTGTCAGAGACCCCCACACAGCTCCCCAACCTGTAAGACTTGAATCTGTTGAGATTATAGTCCAGGTCGGAAGAACAAAAGAAGCCCCCTGAATTAAACGATGGTGATCTGTCCACCACGTTAGAGAATGTCGGACAATCGGTTTTAAAGATATTAATTGAGATATCTTTGTGTAATCCCTGCACCATTGGTTCAGCATACAGAGCTGAAGAGGTCGCATGTGAAAACGAGCAAAGGGGATCGCGTCCGATGCAGCAGTCATAAGACCTAGAATTTCCATGCATAAGGCTACCGAAGGGAATGATTGTGACTGAAGGTTTCGACAAGCTGAAATCAATTTTAGACGTCTCTTGTCTGTCAAAGATAGAGTCATGGACACTGAATCTATCTGGAACCCTAAAAAGGTTACCTTTGTCTGAGGAATCAATGAAATTTTTAGTGAATTGATCCTCCAACCATGATCTTGAAGAAACAACAAGTCGATTCGTATGAGATTCTGCTAAATGTGAAGACTGAGCAAGTACCAAGATATCGTCCAAATAAGGAAATACCACAATACCCTGTTCTCTGATTACAGACAGAAGGGCACCTAGAACCTTTGTAAAAATTCTTGGAGCTGTAGCTAGGCCAAACGGCAGAGCCACAAACTGGTAATGCTTGTCCAGAAAAGAGAATCTCAGGAACTGATAGTGAGCTGGATGAATCGGAATATGGAGATATGCATCCTGTAAATCTATTGTAGACATATAATGCCCTTGCTGAACAAAAGGCAATATAGTCCTTACAGTTACCATTTTGAATGTTGGTATCCGTACATAACGATTCAATATTTTTAGATCCAGAACTGGTCTGAAGGAATTCTCCTTCTTGGGTACAATGAAGAGATTCGAATAAAACCCCAGCCCCTGTTCCAAAACTGGAACTGGCATAATTACTCCAGCCAACTCTAGATCTGAAACACATTTCAGAAATGCTTGAGCTTTCACTGGGTTTACTGGGACACGGGAAAGAAAAAATCTCTTTGCAGGAGGTCTTGAAACCAATTCTGTACCCTTCTGAAACAATGTTCTGAATCCAAAGATTGTGAACAGAATTGATCCAAATTTCTTTGAAAAAACGTAATCTGCCCCCTACCAGCTGAGCTGGAATGAGGGCCGCACCTTCATGTGGACTTAGAAGCTGGCTTTGCTTTTCTAGAAGGCTTGGATTTATTCCAGACTGGAGATGGTTTCCAAACTGAAACTGCTCCTGAGGATGAAGGATCAGGCTTTTGTTCTTTGTTGAAACGAAAGGAACGAAAACGATTATTAGCCCTGTTTTTACCTTTAGATTTTCTATCCTGTGGTAAAAAAGTTCCTTTCCCACCAGTAACAGTTGAGATAATAGAATCCAACTGAGAACCAAATAATTTATTACCCTGGAAAGAAAGGGAAAGTAGAGTTGATTTAGAAGACATATCAGCATTCCAAGTTTTAAGCCATAAAGCTCTTCTAGCTAAAATAGCTAGAGACATAAACCTGACATCAACTCTGATAATATAAAAAATGGCATCACAGATAAAATTATTAGCATGTTGAAGAAGAAGAATAATATTATGAGAATCATGATCTGTTACTTGTTGCGCTAAAGTTTCCAACCAGAAAGTTGAAGCTGCAGCAACATCAGCCAATGATATAGCAGGTCTAAGAAGATTACCTGAACACAGATAAGCTTTTCTTAGAAAGGATTCAATTTTCCTATCTAAAGGATCCTTAAAGGAAGTACCATATGCCGTAGGAATAGTAGTACGTTTAGCAAGGGTAGAAATAGCCCCATCAACTTTAGGGAT
Organism: Bombina bombina; assembly: GCF_027579735.1. NCBI lineage: Eukaryota > Metazoa > Chordata > Amphibia > Anura > Bombinatoridae > Bombina > Bombina bombina. The sequence continues at coordinate 1,040,724,018 of NC_069504.1, forward strand.
TTTGTCCCAAAACTCTAATCTGTCGGACGGTACAGGATATAATTGCTTAAAACGTTTAGAAGGAGTAAATGAATTACCCAAATTATTCCAATCTCTGGAAATTACTTCAGAAATAGCACCAGGAACAGGAAAAACTTCTGGAATAACCACAGGAGATCTAAAGACCTTGTCTAAACGTTTAGATTTAGTATCAAGAGGACCAGAATCCTCAATTTCTAATGCAATTAGGACTTCTTTAAGTAAAGAACGGATAAATTCCATTTTAAATAAATATGAAGATTTATCAGCATCAACCTCTGAGACAGAATCCTCTGTATCAGAAGAATCATTAGAATCAGAATGATGATGTTCATTTAAAAATTCATCTGTATAAAGAGAAGTTTTAAAAGACTTTTTATGTTTACCAGAAGGAGAAATAACAGACATAGCCTTCTTAATGGATTCAGAAACAAAATCTCTTATGTTATCAGGAACACTCTGAACATTAGATGTTGATGGAACTGCAACAGGTAATGGTACTTTACTAAAGGAAATATTTTCTGCATTATCAAGTTTGTCATGACATGTAATACAAACAACAGCTGGAGGAACAACTACCAAAAGTTTACAGCAGATACACTTAGCTTTGGTAGTTCCAGCACCAGGCAACGATTTTCCAGTAGTATCTTCTGACTCAGTTGCAACGTGGGACATCTTGCAATATGTAATAGAAAAAACAACATATAAAGCAAAATTGATCAAATTCCTTAAATGACAGTTTCAGGAATGGGAAAAAATGCCAGTGAACAAGCTTCTAGCAACCAGAAGCAACAAATAATGAGACTTAAATAAAGTGGAGACAAATTTGACGCCCACAATATTTGGCGCCTAAATGCTATTAGCGCCAAAAATGACGCCACATCCGGAATGCCGACATTTTTGGCGCGAAAAACGTCAAAAATGACGCAACTTCCGGCAACACATATGACGCCGGAAATAGAAAAAAAAAAATTCGCGCCAAGAAAGTCCGCGCCAAGAATGACGCAATAAAATGAAGCATTTTCAGCCCCCGCGAGACTAACAGCCCACAGGGAAAAGTCAAATTTTAAGGTAAGATAAAAATGATATATTCAAATGCATTATCCCAAATATGAAACTGACTGTCTGAAATAAGGAAATGTTGAACATCCTGAGTCAAGGCAAATAAATGTTTGAATACATATATTTAGAACTTTATAAAAAAGTGCCCAACCATAGCTTTAGAGTGTCACAGAAAATAAGACTTACTTACCCCAGGACACTCATCTACATGTTGTAGAAAGCAAAACCAGTACTGAAACGAGAATCAGCAGAGGTAATGGTATATATAAGAGTATATCGTCGATCTGAAAAGGGAGGTAAGAGATGAATCTCTACGACCGATAACAGAGAACCCATGAAATAGACCCCGTAGAAGGAGATCATTGAATTCAAACAGGCAATACTCTCCTCACATCCCTCTGACATTCACTGCACGCTGAGAGGAAAACCGGGCTCCAACCTGCTGCGGAGCGCATATCAACGTAGAATCTAGAACAAACTTACTTCACCACCTCCATAGGAGGCAAAGTTTGTAAAACTGATTTGTGGGTGTGGTGAGGGGTGTATTTATAGGCATTTTGAGGTTTGGGAAACTTTGCCCCTCCTGGTAGGAATGTATATCCCATACGTCACTAGCTCATGGACTCTTGCTAATTACATGAAAGAAAAGAAGCCCCCTGAACTAAACGATGGTGATCTGTCCACCACGTCAGAGAGTGTGGAACAATCAGTTTTAAAGATATTAATTGAGATATCTTTGTATAATCCCTTCACCACTGGTTCAGCATACAGAGCTGAAGAGGTCGCATGTGAAAACGAGCAAAGGGAATCGCGTCCAATGCAGCAGTCATAAGACCTAGAATTTCCATGTATAAGGCTACCGAAGGGAATGATTGAGACTGAAAGTTTCGATAAGCTGAAACCAATTTCAGACACCTCTTGTCCGTCAGAGACAGAATCAAGAACACTGAATCTATCAGGAAACCTAAAAAGGTTACCCTTGTCTGAGGAATCAAACGAACTTTTTGGTAAATTGATCCTCCAACCATGTTCTTGAAGAAACAACACTTATAAAAGACTGGAAAGGTTCTTTCTAGAGAAAATGAGCAAAGGGAATTGAATCCAATGCTGTGGCCATAAGACCTAAAACTTCTATGCATATATAGCAACTGAAGGAAATAATAGAGACTAAAGGTACCGATAGACGGAACCCAATAACATTATCCCTTGTCTGATAGAGACAAGGACAGTGACACAAACTATCTGGAAACCTAAAAAAGGTGACCCTTGTGTGAGGAATAAAGAGCTTTAGAAAAGAAGATCCTCTAACTATGTCCTGAAGAGTAAGTAAATCATATGAGATTCCGCATCCTCAGAAAATAATCTGAATGAAAACAGAAAAATGAAAATATGCATTTATTGTATCTAATGAAAACAAATAATGCTATCAAAGACCATAAAAAGGCAAAATAGTTTGAATAAAACTCCAAAACCCGGTTCCTCAAAAGAAACTGGAAGAAATACCCCAGAAGATTCCAGGTCTGAGCAGCGCTTGAACCCCATGGGTGCCCAGCCATGCTTCAACAGTACCCAAAATATATAGGACAGAAACACAGTTAAAGAAAGTGTTAGCCTTGCTGGAATAAAATCAAAGAAATTTGGACAAAATAAATTTCAAAGAAGCCTTAACCTGCCCCTTACCAGCCAAGCTGGAATACGGCACGTACATCGCAAAATTAGGGAGCTGATTTCGAACTCCAATTATAGACATGTTACTTGGGAAAGAACAACCAAACTAGTATAAGCTTAAAGTTTTAGTCTTAGAACTCAACCTTGAAGCCCAGAGTAACAGTTAAGAACTGAATCCAATTATAAAACAAATAATTGATTATCTTAGAACAAAGGAAATATGGATTTTTTTTTTTTAAAAAAATCACAAAATTCTTCTAAAGCTAAAGACATAGATTAACCCTCATTTGCGAAAATATTCAATAAAATGAAGACAAATGAAATTATTAGCATGATAGTTCAGTTTAAAGGACCAGCCAATACAGTGGACTTGCATAATCAATAAATGCAAAACAACAAGACAAATGCAACAGCACCTAGTCTAGTAAATGTTGTCCCTTAACAATGCTAAAATAAATCATAATCTGATACTTGATCTTAAAGTAAACAGAGAAAATGAAGCAATTGCAATATCCAAATAAATCACAGTACCAAGAAAAGTACCTGAAACTAAATAATTTTCCATAAATAAGATACAACTATCTAAAGGAAAATAAATACTATTTTGCTATAGAAACAATAGCATAATTAGTAGAATTAGAGATAGCCCCAATAAATTGGAGAACCCTCCAAATTGAGTTTAACTGCTGGCAAAGAATATAGTTTAAAACCTTTGAAGAAGGAATAAAAGAAAATTATCAGCCTATTCCATTCCCTAGTATAGGGAATTGGAAAGAAAACCTCTAAAGAAATAAATAGGCAGAAATAATGTCAGCTAGTCTTAAAGAACTAGTTACCTTAATATCCAAAATAATCAACACCTTTTCAACAAAGAACAAATGTACTTTAATAATTGAAAAATAATAAACAAGTAGATTTGTTAGTGTCAATATCTGATGAAGAAAATTGCTGAAAAAAAACATCATCAGAGAAGGATAAATCAGTATGTTGTTGGTCATTTGAAACTTCAATAATTAAAAAAGAAGTGAAAAAGACCTAAAAATTTTATTAGAAGGCACGAAGTCAGACAAAGCCTTTAACATAGAATCAGAAAAATATTTCTTATAAGTCTTCTAAATATTTCTTGTAAGAAAAGAAAATATATAAAGCATAAATACTAATGGATTCCGTATGTAAAAGTATAACATAATATCTTATTACAAACCATAGCTAAAGATAAACATTTATAACATTTAAAATAAATGAACTTAGCTTTGGTAGAACTGAAACTCAATTAAGCGTTTTTCCAAAAGTGGCTTCTGATTCAGAGTCCATTTGAGACATCTTGCAATATGTAATAGAAAAAACAACATATAAAGCAAAATTGATCAAATTCCTTAAATGACAGTTTCAGGAATGGGAAAAAAATGCCAATGAACAAGCTTCTAGCAACCAGAAGCAATAAATAATGAGACTTAAATATTGTGGAGACAACAATGACGCTCGAATTTTTTAGCGCCAAAAAAGCCGCCCACATTATTTGGCGCCTAAATGCTTGACAAGAAAATTTTTGCGCCAAGAAAGTCCACGCCAAAAATGACGCAATAAAATGAAGCATTTTTTTTTAGCCCCCGCGAGCCTAACAGCCCACAGGAAAAAAAGTCAAATTTTAAGGTAAGAAAAAATTGAATTATTCATATGCATTATCCCAAATATGAAACTGACTGTCTGAAAATAAGGAACGTTGAACATCCTGAATCAAGGCAAATAAATGTTTAAACACATATATTTAGAACTTTATATAAAAGTGCCCAACCATAGCTTAGAGTGTCACAGAAAATAAGACTTACTTACCCCAGGACACTCATCTACATGTTGTAGAAAGCCAAACCAGTACTGAAACGAGAATCAGCAGAGGTAATGGTATATATAAGAGTATATCGTCGATCTGAAAAGGGAGGTAAGAGATGAATCTCTACGACCGATAACAGAGAACCTATGAAATAGACCCCGTAGAAGGAGATCACTGCATTCAAATAGGCAATACTCTCCTCACATCCCTCTGACATTCACTGCACGCTGAGAGGAAAACCGGGCTCCAACCTGCTGCGGAGCGCATATCAACGTAGAATCTAGCACAAACTTACTTCACCACCTCCACAGGAGGCAAAGTTTGTAAAACTGATTTGTGGGTGTGGTGAGGGGTGTATTTATAGGCATTTTGAGGTTTGGGAAACTTTGTCCCTCCTGGTAGGAATGTATATCCCATACGTCACTAGCTCATGGACTCTTGCTAATTGCATGAAAGAAATAGCTACACTGTAACTATTAGTTATATTGTAGCTATATTAGGGTTTATTTTATAGGTAAGTATTTAGTTTTAAATAGGAATAATTTATTTAATGATAGTAAATTTATTTTGTTTTATTTAAGTTATATTTAACTTAGGGCGGTGTTAGGGTTAGACTTAGGTTTAGGGGTTAATAACTATTATTGTAGCGGCGACGTTGGGGGCGGGAGATTAGGGGTTAATAATAGTAGATAGGTGGCTGCGATGTTAGGAAGGGCAGATTAGGGGTTAATACAATTTATTATAGTGTTTGCGAGGCGGGAGTGCAGCGGTTTAGGGGTTAATACATTTATTATAGTGGTGGTGATGTCCGGTCGGCAGATTAGGGGTAAATAAGTGTAGGTAGGTGGCGGAGACGTTGGGGGGGACAGATTAGGGGTTAATAAATATAATATAGGTGTCGCTGATGTTAGGGACAGCGATTAGGGGTTCATAGCTATAATGTAGGTAGCGGCGGTGTCCGTAGCGGCAGATTAGTGGTAAAAAAAAATTATTATATGTTCCGGCGTTAGCCCATAAAGCTCTTAACTACTGACTTTTTTTTCCGGTTGGAGTCTTGTCGGTAGAGGGTCTACCGCTCACTTCTTCCAAGACTCTTAATACCAGTGTTAGGCAAATCTCATAGAAAAGATAGGATAGGCAACTGACGTAAGGGGATTTGCGGTAGCCTCTAGTCGCAGAAAGAAAGTGAGCGGTAGACCCTTTCCTGTCTGACTCTAAATACCAGCGGGCATTAAAAAGCAGCGTTAGGACCCCTTAACGCTGCTTTTTAACCCTAACGCAGAACTCTAAATTTACCCGATAGGGTTTCATGTTGCTTTAAATATGTTAAAATGCTTTAAAGTAGAGGCGTGTATATTCAGATCTTTCATACAAATTTGCACAAATCCTAGTGAGTTGAAGAATAAATGCCACTCCGGAAACAGACAAATCCCATGAGCTGGAGCCTTCTTCTGAATTTGGATCCTCACAAAGGATATGAATGCACACCTCTGTTTAAAAGCATTCATGCTATTTCAGTACTGCATCTAAATTAATATGATAAAATATTTAACCTTTATTGTTTCACTTACACAGATCTCTGGGAGTATTTTAGTGACAACTACAAAATGAATATGATATACAGTAGATATTTTATGCAACACTTTATTACATACTTTTTTCCCCCTAGAATTTTCAAATGTAATGCTATGCAATCAGTAACTACAAATTAGATAATTATTGTGTAACTTCAGTTTAATTCAGTAAATTCTACAATTTGATAGTTTTAGAAGAGCTATGTATGCAATAAAAAGAACACACTAAACTATATCATTTGCAACATATAAAACCTGAAGTTCAGATATGTTTATCAATTTGACCAGATAAATAAACAGAAGTAGTTTATTAAAACAATATCATTTGGAAATAAAAATAAATATTTGAAGTAAATACGCACCCATCACTAGAATTGGGTTAATAAGTATCAGGGTAGAACTAATGAGAACACTAAGGCCTAGATTTGGAGTTTGGCGGTAAAAGGGCTGTTAACGCTCCGCGGGCTTTTTTCTGGCCGCACCATAAATTTAACTCTGGTATCGAGAGTTCAAACAAATGCTGCGTTAGGCTCCAAAAAAGGAGCGTAGAGCATTTTTACCGCAAATGCAACTCTCGATACCAGAGTTGCTTACGGACGCGGCCGGCCTCAAAAACGTGCTCGTGCACGATTCTCCCATAGGAAACAATGGGGCTGTTTGAGCTGGAAAAAAACCTAACACCTGCAAAAAAGCAGCGTTCAGCTCCTAACGCAGCCCCATTGTTTCCTATGGGGAAACACTTCCTACGTCTGCACCTAACACTCTAACATGTACCCCGAGTCTAAACACCCCTAACCTTACACTTATTAACCCCTAATCTGCCGCCCCCGCTATCGCTGACCCCTGCATATTTTTTTAACCCCTAATCTGCCGCTCCGTAAACCGCCGCTACCTACATTATCCCTATGTACCCCTAATCTGCTGCCCCTAACACCGCCGACCCCTATATTATATTTATTAACCCCTAATCTGCCCCCCTCAACGTCGCCGACACCTGCCTACACTTATTAACCCCTAATCTGCCGAGCGGACCTGAGCGCTACTATAATAAAGTTATTAACCCCTAATCCGCCTCACTAACCCTATCATAAATAGTATTAACCCCTAATCTGCCCTCCCTAACATCGCAGACACCTACCTTCAATTATTAACCCCTAATCTTCCGATCGGAGCTCACCGCTATTCTAATAAATGGATTAACCCCTAAAGCTAAGTCTAACCCTAACACTAACACCCCCCTAAGTTAAATATAATTTTTATCTAACGAAATAAATTAACTCTTATTAAATAAATGATTACTATTTAAAGCTAAATACTTACCTGTAAAATAAATCCTAATATAGCTACAATATAAATTATAATTATATTATAGCTATTTTAGGATTAATATTTATTTTACAGGCAACTTTGTAATTATTTTAACCAGGTACAATAGCTATTAAATAGTTAAGAACTATTTAATAGTTACCTAGTTAAAATAATAACAAATTTACCTGTAAAATAAATCCTAACCTAAGATATAATTAAACCTAACACTACCATATCAATAAAATAATTAAATAAACTACCTACAATTAACCTAACACTACACTATCAATAAATTAATTAAACACAATTCCTACAAATAAATACAATTAAATAAACTAGCTAAAGTACAAAAAATAAAAAAGAACTAAGTTACAGAAAATAAAAAAATATTTACAAACATAAGAAAAATATTACAACAATTTTAAACTAATTACACCTACTCTAAGCCCCCTAATAAAATAACAAAGCCCCCCAAAATAAAAAATTCCCTACCCTATTCTAAATTTAAAAAGTTACAAGCTCTTTTACCTTACCAGCCCTGAACAGGGCCCTTTGCGGGGCATGCCCCAAGAATTTCAGCTCTTTTGCCTGTAAAAAAAAAACATACAATACCCCCCCCCCAACATTACAACCCACCACCCACATACCCCTAATCTAACCCAAACCCCCCTTAAATAAACCTAACACTAATCCCCTGAAGATCTTCCTACCTTGTCTTCACCATCCAGGTATCACCGATCCGTCCTGGCTCCAAGATCTTCATCCAACCCAAGCGGGGGTTGGCGATCCATAATCCGGTCCAGAAGAGGCTCCAAAGTCTTCCTCCTATCCGGCAAGAAGAGGACATCCGGACCGGCAAACATCTTCTCCAAGCGGCATCTTCGATCTTCTTCCATCCGGAGCGAAGCGGCAGGATCCTGAAAACCTCCAGCGCGGAACATCCATCCGGACCGACGACTGAACGACGAATGACTGTTCCTTTAAGGGACGTCATCCAAGATGGCGTCCCTCGAATTCCGATTGGCTGATAGGATTCTATCAGCCAATCGGAATTAAGGTAGGAATTTTCTGATTGGCTGATGGAATCAGCCAATCAGAATCAAGTTCAATCCGATTGGCTGATCCAATCAGCCAATCAGATTGAGCTCGCATTCTATTGGCTGTTCCGATCAGCCAATAGAATGCGAGCTCAATCTGATTGGCTGATTGGATCGGCCAATCGGATTGAACTAGATTCTGATTGGCTGATTCCATCAGCCAATCAGAAAATTCCTACCTTAATTCCGATTGGCTGATAGAATCCTATCAGCCAATCGGAATTCGAGGGACGCCATCTTGGATGACGTCCCTTAAAGGAACAGTCATTCGTCGTTCAGTCGTCGGTCCGGATGGATGTTCCGCGCTGGAGGTCTTCAGGATCCTGCCGCTTCGCTCCGGATGGAAGAAGATCGAAGATGCCGCTTGGAGAAGATGTTTGCCGGTCCGGATGTCCTCTTCTTGCCGGATAGGAGGAAGACTTTGGAGCCTCTTCTGGACCGGATTATGGATCGCCAACCCCCTCTTGGGTTGGATGAAGATCTTGGAGCCAGGACGGATCGGTGATACCTGGATGGTGAAGACAAGGTAGGAAGATCTTCAGGGGATTAGTGTTAGGTTTATTTAAGGGGGGTTTGGGTTAGATTAGGGGTATGTGGGTGGTGGGTTGTAATGTTGGGGGGGGGTATTGTATGTTTTTTTTTACAGGCAAAAGAGCTGAAATTCTTGGGGCATGCCCCGCAAAGGGCCCTGTTCAGGGCTGGTAAGGTAAAAGAGCTTGTAACTTTTTTAATTTAGAATAGGGTAGGGAATTTTTTATTTTGGGGGGCTTTGTTATTTTATTAGGGGGCTTAGAGTAGGTGTAATTAGTTTAAAATTGTTGTAATATTTTTCTTATGTTTGTAAATATTTTTTTATTTTCTGTAACTTAGTTCTTTTTTATTTTTTGTACTTTAGCTAGTTTATTTAATTGTATTTATTTGTAGGAATTGTGTTTAATTAATTTATTGATAGTGTAGTGTTAGGTTAATTGTAGGTAATTGTAGGTAGTTTATTTAATTATTTTATTGATAGGGTAGTGTTAGGTTTAATTATAACTTAGGTTAGGATTTATTTTACAGGTAAATTTGTTATTATTTTAACTAGGTAACTATTAAATAGTTCTTAACTATTTAATAGCTATTGTACCTGGTTAAAATAATTACAAAGTTGCCTGTAAAATAAATATTAATCCTAAAATAGCTATAATATAATTATAATTTATATTGTAGCTATATTAGGATTTATTTTACAGGTAAGTATTTAGCTTTAAATAGGAATAAGTTATTTAATAAGAGTTAATTTATTTCGTTAGATGTAAATTATATTTAACTTAGGGGGGTGTTAGTGTTAGGGTTAGACTTAGCTTTAGGGGTTAATCCATTTATTAGAATAGCGGTGAACTCCGGTCGGCAGATTAGGGGTTAATAATTGAAGTTAGGTGTCGGCGATGTTAGGGAGGGCAGATTAGGGGTTAATACTATTTATGATAGGGTTAGTGAGGCGGGTTAGGGGTTAATAACTATTATAGTAGCGCTCAGGTCCGCTCGGCAGATTAGGAGTTAATAAGTGTAGGCAGGTGTCGGCGACGTTGTGGGGGGCAGATTAGGGGTTAATAAATATAATACAGGGGTCGGCGGGGTTAGGGGCAGCAGATTATGGGTACATAAATATAACGTAGGTGGCGGTCGGCAGATTAGGGGTTAAAAATTTTAATCGAGTGTCGGCGATGTGGGGGGGCCTCGGTTTAGGGGTACATAGGTAGTTTATGGGTGTTAGTGTACTTTAGGGTACAGTAGTTAAGAGCTTTATAAACCGGCGTTAGCCAGAAAGCTCTTAACTCCTGCTATTTTCAGGCGGCTGGAATTTTGTCGTTAGAGCTCTAACGCTCACTTCAGAAACGACTCTAAATACCAGCGTTAGAAAGATCCCATTGAAAAGATAGGCTACGCAAATGGCGTAGGGGGATCTGCGGTATGGAAAAGTCGCGGCTGAAAAGTGAGCGTTAGACCCTTTAATCACTGACTCCAAATACCAGCGGGCGCCCAAAACCAGCGTTAGGAGCCTCTAACGCTGGTTTTGACGGCTACCGCCGAACTCCAAATCTAGGCCTAAATGACTTTTTATTTGCAGTAGCCTGTGTGTTTAACAGAAAAACAGAAGGTTTTAGTTTTTAAATTCTGAGTTTAGCTAACAAGTATCAGTTATTAAAGGGATATGAAGCCTACAATTATTTATTTCAGACAGAGCATACCGATTTAAAAAAAGTTTTCAATTTACTTCTTTTATCAAATTTCCTTTGTACCTAAGATATTCTGTGTTGAAGAAATACCTAGGTAGGCATCGGGAACACTACATGACAAGAAATAGTGCTGCTATCTAGTGCTCTTGCAAATGGATAACATTCTTGCAAAAGCTCTGCCATATAGTGCTCCAGAAAAGGGCCAGCTTCTAAGCATATGTCCCTGCTTTTCAACAAAAGATAATAAGAGAACGAATAAAAATTGATAATAAATTAGACAGATGTTTAAAATTGCATGTTCTCTCTGAATCATGAAAGAAACATTTTCATATCCCTTTAAAGATAATTACGGTGTTATGGCATACTGTAAAAATAATAATAATTATAATTAAATGTTCCTGATTGACTCTGATTGATCATTTTTGTCAACACATAAGACCATAAATAAGTTTATTATGGTTAGAGATGTGTATTTGTTTTGTTACGAATGCAAATTCATAACAAAATTATTATTTGTTTTGTTCTAATGAAAAGATTGTCAGAAAGAATGCACTAATTAATTTAAAGAATAACAAAAATATGCTAAAAAAATCATTAGTAAATGTTCGTTAATCTCTTCTCAATCTACACGTCATCACTAGGTTCCCTAATAAAGTCCCACGTTTTACAATATCATTTGTATGCCGATGACACCCAAATCTACTTCTCTGCACCAGACCTTTCTCCTTCCTTGCTAACCCGTGTCACTAACTGTCTTTCTCACATCTCCAACTGGATGTCCTCTCACTACCTCAAGCTAAATCTCTCCAAAACTGAGCTCCTTATTTTCCCCCCTTCTTCTAAACTCTCCACCCCCAATCTCTCTATAACTGTTGACAACTCCATCATTACCCCTACCCCGCATGCCCGTTGTCTCGGGGTCACATTTGACTCAGATCTTTCTTTCACTCCTCACATTCAGTTATTGGCTAATGCCTGCCGCTTCCACCTTAAAAACATCTCTAAAATTAGACGCTTCCTTACACAAGACACAACTAAGATTTTAATCCATTCTCTCAATCTCTCCCACCTCGATTACTGCAACTCTGTCCTCTCTGGCCTCCCCACCTGCCGCCTAGCTCCTTTACAATCCATAATGAATGCCTCTGCCAGACTCATCTTCCTTACACATCGCTCTTCATCTGCTGCACCTCTCTGCCAATCTCTTCACTGGTTTCCTCTTGCCTCTAGGATCAAACACAAAATTCTCACTCAGACATACAAAGCCCTCAACTGCACTGCTCCCCCCTATATCTCAGACCTCGTCTCCAGATACTCTCCCTCCCATCCCCTTCACTCTGCTCACGACCTCCTACTCTCCTCCTCTCGTCACCTCATCACACTCCCATTTACAGGACTTCTCCAGACTGGCTCCCATCTTGTGGAACTCTCTGCCTCGCTCCACAAGACTCTCTTCTAGTTTTAAAAGCTTCAAGTGCTCCCTAAAGACTCTACTGTTCAGGGATGCATACAACCTACGCTAACCTTACTTTATACCAGTTCCTCTCCTCTATTGCTATCCCCTGACCCCCCTTAGCATGTAAGCCTAAAAGTCCAGCTGTTTGTAGATCACCTTCTTAAGAGCTGACTACAACAGTGCAACTCTTGGCAGGGCCCTCTACCCATTTGATCCCTATAATTGTTTTGTTGTACTCCGCATTTGTTTTTAGCGCTGCGGAATCTGTTGGCACTCTACAAATAACTGATAATAATAATAAATTAGCTTTTTAATAGACTTGTGCAGCTGCAAATAACTAGTTTCAGACAAATCATTAGCAACGCATATTCTGAAAAAACTAGTTTTACAGAATATTAGTTTCCTGCACTATTCAGTATTTGTTTTAAACAAAATTAATATTAAATATTAGTTAACATTTACGTTTGTTTTCATTGAAATTGGCTGCAAGTGGCACAGTGTCACCTGTAGCACTAATGCTTACCTATAGCGCATTAGGGAGCCACGCTAATCTGACACACTTCTTTACAGAGTCCAGGGCCTCGCTATAGGAGGCTTAGAGTGGCAGATTCTATACTTACCTATAGCATGCTGAGGAGCCGCGCTAATGATTAAGGCTGTAATTGCCGAAATGCGTAAGGCAGTTCACAGACTGAGATCATACTTTTTATGTTTTTATAATTGATTCTTTGTCTCCAATAAATTTAATTTTTATTCAAGTGCCTTGAGGTTTGCCGGAGTCCTTTTCAAGTTTCCTGCAGCCACGCTAATCTGACACACTTCTTCACAGAGTCCAGGGCCTCGCTATAGGAGGCTTAGAGTGGCAGATTCTGCGCTAAAGGACATTCTCCTGTAGATTAGGCTCTGGGAACCGCTGCACAAGTCTCCGAGTAGTGCGGCCCTGGACTAAAGAAAGGTCGGATTAGCGTTTCTCCTCAGCACTCTATAGGTAAGGATTAACCATTAAAAAGCTAATTTAAATGCAAATATATACTAATGAATTTCATTAATATAAATTATTTTTAAATTAGTTAGTGCATTCTTTTGGATATTCGTTTCATTAATGAATGCACAACCGACATACATCTCTACTTTTGAAAGGTTAATACTTACCTATAGCTAATCTGACACACATCTTCACAGAGTCCAGGGCCACGCTAATAGGAGGCATAGTGCAGCGGATCCCAGAACTTGCGCTTAAGGAGAAGATCCTAATGTAAATGTCAACAAATATTCAGTATTAATTTCCTTTCAAACTAAACAAAAACTGAATACTGCAGCAAATGGATATTCATTATGAATGATTCCTCCAAAATGAGATATTTGTGGCTGCACAAGTCTATTAAGAGGGTACATTACAATGTAATGCTTTAAAGATCTCATTTGTACAGGGTGTGGTCCTTGTGTATGTGGAGTCAGTAGTTGGCACTTTGTCACCATGTTGCTCATTTGATGAGCTAGTGCTTACTGTGGCTAGGGTCAGAAAATCCTTTAAGACCAATAGTAAGGAAACGCTAGGTTTTACTGACACAAATAATGTGCTGAATTTAAAAAAAAAATGGCGCTAATAAAATCTGCTTGTGCTATATTTTGTAATAGCAGCTCCATTATAATTTTATTATGATTATAATTTAGTCCAGTACAGCCAATTTCAGCTAAGCCAAACAGACTCAATCTTATTTTATTTTTAGGAAGTTTGGTTAATTGCTTATTTCTGTGTACATAAAATAGAAGACTTTTGTCCCTCTCCATCGTATCTTTGTACATTCATCTACTGAGTCTGTTCTTTACCTTCTGTTTCAATGTAGGTGGAGTCAACAGATGTATCTATGGTAACTCATATTATTACAGCAGTTGTCCTGATCTTCTTGCTGCTTCTTTCCCTGCTGATCATTGTGTACAGACGTAAGTATCATTTAAATTGCATAAAGAATGTTTATTTTAAATAAAGAAACACATTAGTAACTAGAAATACACTTCTCACTGCTATGTCAGATAAGAAATTGCCCTGCAATCCCTTTGTTAGCCACATATCTATAATAGACCTTAGATTGGCCCCCTGGCCCTGCAGTTCCTCTGTCAGCCATCAAACCTCATATCTAATCCCTAGCCCTATAAAACCTCACATCAGACCCCTGGTTCTGCTGCTGCTCTGTCAGACACATACTCATATCAAGCTTCATATCAAGCCCCTAGCCCTATAAAACCTCAGATCTTACACCTTATCATACTGCTGCTCTGTCAGACACATACTCATATCAAGCTTCAGATCAAGCCCCTAGCCCTATAAAACCTCAGCTCAGACACCTTATCATACTGCTGCTCTGTCAGACACATACTCATATCAAGCTTCATATCAAGCCCCTAGCCTTATAAAACCTCAGATCTTACACCTTATCATACTGCTGCTCTGTCAGACACATACTCATATCAAGCTTCAGATCAAGCCTCTAGCCCTATAAAACCTCAGATCTTACACCTTATAATACTGCTGCTCTGTCAGACACATACTCATATCAAGCTTCAGATCAAGCCCCTAGCCCTATAAAACCTCAGATCTTACACCTTATCATACTGCTGCTCTGTCAGACACATACTCATATCAAGCCCCTAGCCTTATAAAACCTCAGATCTTACACCTTATCATATTGCTGCTCTGTCAGACACATACTCATATCAAGCTTCATATCAAGCCCCTAGCCCTATAAAACCTCAGATCGTACACCTTATAATACTGCTGCTCTGTCAGACACATACTCATATCAAGCCCCTAGCCTTATAAAACCTCAGATCTTACACCTTATAATACTGCTGCTCTGTCAGACACATACCCATATCAAGCTTTATATCAAGCCCCTAGCCCTATAAAACCTCAGATCTTACACCTTATAAAACTGCTGCTCTGTCAGACACATACTCATATCAAGCTTCATATCAAGCCCCTAGCCCTATAAAACCTCAGATCTTACACCTTATCATACTGCTGCTCTGTCAGACACATACTCATATCAAGCTTCATATCAAGCCCCTAGCCTTATAATACCTCAGCTCAGATACCTTATAATACTGCTGCTCTGTCAGACACATAATCATATCAAGCTTCATATCAAGCCCCTAGCCTTATAAAACCTCAGATCTTACACCTTATAATACTGCTGCTCTGTCAGACACATACCCATATCAAGCTTCATATCAAGCCCCTAGCCCTATAAAACCTCAGATCTTACACCTTATAATACTGCTGCTCTGTCAGACACATACTCATATCAAGCCCCTAGCCTTATAAAACCTCAGATCTTACACCTTATAATACTGCTGCTCTGTCAGACACATACTCATATCAAGCTTCATATCAAGCCCCTAGCCTTATAAAACCTCAAAACTTACACCTTATAATACTGCTGCTCTGTCAGACACATACTCATATCAAGCTTCAGATCAAGCCCCTAGCCTTATAAAACCTCAGCAAAGATACCTTATAATACTGCTGCTCTGTCAGACACATACTCATATCAAGCTTCAGATCAAGCCTCTAGCCCTATAAAACCTCAGATCTTACAACTTATAATACTGCTGCTCTGTCAGACACATACCCATATCAAGCTTCATATCAAGCCCCTAGCCTTATAAAACCTCAGATCTTACACCTTATCATACTGCTGCTCTGTCAGACACATACTCATATCAAGCTTCATATCAAGCCCCTAGCCTTATAAAACCTCAGATCTTACACCTTATAATACTGCTGCTCTGTCAGACACATACTCATATCAAGCTTCATATCAAGCCCCTAGCCCTATAAAACCTCAGATCTTACACCTTATAATACTGCTGCTCTGTCAGACACATACTCATATCAAGCTTCATATCAAGCCCCTAGCACTATAAAACCTCAGATCTTACACCTTATCATACTGCTGCTCTGTCAGACACATACCCATATCAAGCTTCATATCAAGCCCCTAGCCCTATAAAACCTCAGATCTTACACCTTATAATACTGCTGCTCTGTCAGACACATACTCATATCAAGCTTCAGATCAAGCCCCTAGCCCTATAAAACCTCAGATCTTACACCTTATCATACTGCTGCTCTGTCAGACACATACCCTTATCAAGCTTCATATCAAGCCCCTAGCCCTATAAAACCTCAGCTCAGAAACCTTATAATACTGCTGCTCTGTCAGACACATACTCATATCAAGCTTCAGATCAAGCCCCTAGCCTTATAAAACCTCAGATCTTACACCTTATCATACTGCTGCTCTGTCAGACACATACTCATATCAAGCCCCTAGCCCTATAAAACCTCAGATCTTACACCTTATCATACTGCTGCTCTGTCAGACACATACTCATATCAAGCTTCAGATCAAGCCCCTAGCCTTATAAAACCTCAGATCTTACACCTTATAATACTGCTGCTCTGTCAGACACATACTCATATCAAGCTTCATATCAAGCCCCTAGCCTTATAAAACCTCAAAACTTACACCTTATAATACTGCTGCTCTGTCAGACACATACTCATATCAAGCTTCAGATCAAGCCCCTAGCCTTATAAAACCTCAGCACAGATACCTTATAATACTGCTACTCTGTCAGACACATACTCATATCAAGCTTCAGATCAAGCCCCTAGCCTTATAAAACCTCAGATCTTACACCTTATCATACTGCTGCTCTGTAAGACACATACTCATATCAAGCTTCAGATCAAGCCCCTAGCCTTATAAAACCACAGATCTTACACCTTATAATACTGCTGCTCTGTCAGACACATACTCATATCAAGCTTCATATCAAGCCCCTAGCCCTATAAAACCTCAGATCTTACACCTTATAATACTGCTGCTCTGTCAGACACATACTCATATCAAGCCCCTAGCCCTATAAAACCTCAGATCTTACACCTTATCATACTGCTGCTCTGTCAGACACATACTCATATCAAGCTTCATATCAAGCCCCTAGCCCTATAAAACCTCACATCAGACCCCTGGTTCTGCTGTTGCTCTGTCAGACACATACCCATATCAAGCTTCATATAAAGCCCCTAGCCTTATAAAACCTCAGCTCAGATACCTTATAATACTGCTGCTCTATCAGACACATACTCATATCAAGCTTCATATCAAGCCCCTAGCCTTATAAAACCTCAGCACAGATACCTTATAATACTGCTGCTCTGTCAGACACATCCTCATATCAAGCTTCAGATCAAGCCTCTAGCCCTATAAAACCTCAGATCTTACACCTTATAATACTGCTGCTCTGTCAGACACATACCCATATCAAGCTTCATATCAAGCCCCTAGCCTTATAAAACCTCAGATCTTACACCTTATAATACTGCTGCTCTGTCAGACACATACCCTTATCAAGCTTCATATAAAGCCCCTAGCCTTATAAAACCTCAGCTCAGATACCTTATAATACTGCTGCTCTATCAGACACATACTCATATCAAGCTTCATATCAAGCCCCTAGCCCTATAAAACCTCAGATCTTACACCTTATCATACTGCTGCTCTGTCAGACAAATACCCATATCAAGCTTCATATCAAGCCCCTAGCCCTATAAAACCTCAGAACTTACACCTTATAATACTGCTGCTCTGTCAGACACATACTCATATCAAGCTTCAGATCAAGCCCCTAGCCCTATAAAACCTCAGATCTTACACCTTATCAAACTGCTGCTCTGTCAGACACATACTCATATCAAGCCCCTAGCCTTATAAAACCTCAGATCTTACACCTTATAATACTGCTGCTCTGTCAGACACATACTCATATCAAGCTTCAGATCAAGCCCCTAGCCCTATAAAACCTCAGCTCAGACACCTTATCATACTGCTGCTCTGTCAGACACATACTCATATCAAGCTTCATATCAAGCCCCTAGCCTTATAAAACCTCAGATCTTACACCTTATCATACTGCTGCTCTGTCAGACACATACTCATATCAAGCTTCATATCAAGCCCCTAGCCTTATAATACCTCAGCTCAGATAC
Source organism: Bombina bombina (assembly GCF_027579735.1). Classification (NCBI taxonomy): domain Eukaryota; kingdom Metazoa; phylum Chordata; class Amphibia; order Anura; family Bombinatoridae; genus Bombina; species Bombina bombina. The sequence continues at coordinate 1,040,742,309 of NC_069504.1, forward strand.
CTTATAATACTGCTGCTCTGTCCGACACATACTCATATCAAGCTTCAGATCAAGCCCCTAGCCCTATAAAACCTCAGATCTTACACCTTATAATACTGCTGCTCTGTCAGACACATACTCATATCAAGCTTCATATCAAGCCCCTAGCCTTATAAAACCTCAGATCTTACACCTTATCATACTGCTGCTCTGTCAGACACATACTCATATCAAGCTTCAGATCAAGCCTCTAGCCCTATAAAACCTCAGATCTTACACCTTATAATACTGCTGCTCTGTCAGACACATACTCATATCAAGCTTCAGATCAAGCCCCTAGCCCTATAAAACCTCAGATCTTACACCTTATCATACTGCTGCTCTGTCAGACACATACTCATATCAAGCCCCTAGCCTTATAAAACCTCAGATCTTACACCTTATAATACTGCTGCTCTGTCAGACACATACCCATATCAAGCTTTATATCAAGCCCCTAGCCCTATAAAACCTCAGATCTTACACCTTATAATACTGCTGCTCTGTCAGACACATACTCATATCAAGCTTCATATCAAGCCCCTAGCCCTATAAAACCTCAGATCTTACACCTTATCATACTGCTGCTCTGTCAGACACATACTCATATCAACCTTCACATCAAGCCCCTAGCCTTATAATACCTCAGCTCAGATACCTTATAATACTGCTGCTCTGTCAGACACATAATCATATCAAGCTTCATATCAAGCCCCTAGCCTTATAAAACCTCAGATCTTACACCTTATAATACTGCTGCTCTGTCAGACACATACCCATATCAAGCTTCATATCAAGCCCCTAGCCCTATAAAACCTCAGATCTTACACCTTATAATACTGCTGCTCTGTCAGACACATACTCATATCAAGCTTCATATCAAGCCCCTAGCCCTATAAAACCTCAGATCTTACACCTTATCATACTGCTGCTCTGTCAGACACATACTCATATCAAGCCCCTAGCCTTATAAAACATCAGATCTTACACCTTATAATACTGCTGCTCTGTCAGACACATACTCATATCAAGCTTCATATCAAGCCCCTAGCCTTATAAAACCTCAAAACTTACACCTTATAATACTGCTGCTCTGTCAGACACATACTCATATCAAGCTTCAGATCAAGCCCCTAGCCTTATAAAACCTCAGCAAAGATACCTTATAATACTGCTGCTCTGTCAGACACATACTCATATCAAGCTTCAGATCAAGCCTCTAGCCCTATAAAACCTCAGATCTTACACCTTATAATACTGCTGCTCTGTCAGACACATACCCATATCAAGCTTCATATCAAGCCCCTAGCCTTATAAAACCTCAGATCTTACACCTTATCATACTGCTGCTCTGTCAGACACGTACTCATATCAAGCCCCTAGCCTTATAAAACCTCAGATCTTACACCTTATAATACTGCTGCTCTGTCAGACACATACTCATATCAAGCTTCATATCAAGCCCCTAGCCTTATAAAACCTCAGATCTTACACCTTATAATACTGCTGCTCTGTCAGACACATACTCATATCAAGCTTCATATCAAGCCCCTAGCCCTATAAAACCTCAGATCTTACACCTTATAATACTGCTGCTCTGTCAGACACATACTAATATCAAGCTTCATATCAAGCCCCTAGCACTATAAAACCTCAGATCTTACACCTTATCATACTGCTGCTCTGTCAGACACATACCCATATCAAGCTTCATATCAAGCCCCTAGCCCTATAAAACCTCAGATCTTACACCTTATAATACTGCTGCTCTGTCAGACACATACTCATATCAAGCCCCTAGCCTTATAAAACCTCAGATCTTACACCTTATAATACTGCTGCTCTGTCAGACACATACTCATATCAAGCTTCAGATCAAGCCCCTAGCCCTATAAAACCTCAGCTCAGAAACCTTATAATACTGCTGCTCTGTCAGACACATACTCATATCAAGCTTCAGATCAAGCCCCTAGCCTTATAAAACCTCAGATCTTACACCTTATCATACTGCTGCTCTGTCAGACACATACTCATATCAAGCTTCATATCAAGCCCCTAGCCCTATAAAACCTCAGATCTTACACCTTATCATACTGCTGCTCTGTCAGACACATACTCATATCAAGCTTCAGATCAAGCCCCTAGCCTTATAAAACCTCAGATCTTACACCTTATAATACTGCTGCTCTGTCAGACACATACTCATATCAAGCTTCATATCAAGCCTCTAGCCCTATAAAACCTCAGCACAGATACCTTATAATACTGCTGCTCTGTCAGACACATCCTCATATCAAGCTTCAGATCAAGCCTCTAGCCCTATAAAACCTCAGATCTTACACCTTATAATACTGCTGCTCTGTCAGACACATACCCATATCAAGCTTCATATCAAGCCCCTAGCCTTATAAAACCTCAGATCTTACACCTTATAATACTGCTGCTCTGTCAGACACATACTCATATCAAGCTTCATATCAAGCCCCTAGCCCTATAAAACCTCAGATCTTACACCTTATTATACTGCTGCTCTGTCAGACACATACCCATATCAAGCTTCATATCAAGCCCCTAGCCCTATAAAACCTCAGATCTTACACCTTATCATACTGCTGCTCTGTCAGACACATACCCTTATCAAGCTTCATATCAAGCCCCTAGCCCTATAAAACCTCAGCTCAGAAACCTTATAATACTGCTGCTCTGTCAGACACATACTCATATCAAGCTTCATATCAAGCCCCTAGCCTTATAAAACCTCAGATCTTACACCTTATAATACTGCTGCTCTGTCAGACACATACTCATATCAAGCTTCATATCAAGCCCCTAGCCCTATAAAACCTCAGATCTTACACCTTATAATACTGCTGCTCTGTCAGACACATACTCATATCAAGCCCCTAGCCCTATAAAACCTCAGATCTTACACCTTATCATACTGCTGCTCTGTCAGACACATACTCATATCAAGCTTCATATCAAGCCCCTAGCCCTATAAAACCTCACATCAGACCCCTGGTTCTGCTGTTGCTCTGTCAGACACATACCCATATCAAGCTTCATATAAAGCCCCTAGCCTTATAAAACCTCAGCTCAGATACCTTATAATACTGCTGCTCTATCAGACACATACTCATATCAAGCTTCATATCAAGCCCCTAGCCCTATAAAACCTCAGATCTTACACCTTATCATACTGCTGCTCTGTCAGACACATACTCATATCAAGCTTTATATCAAGCCCCTAGCCCTATAAAACCTCAGATCTTACACCTTATAATACTGCTGCTCTGTCAGACACATACCCATATCAAGCTTCATATCAAGCCCCTAGCCCTATAAAACCTCAGATCTTACACCTTATAATACTGCTGCTCTGTCAGACACATGCTCATATCAAGCTTCATATCAAGCCCCTAGCCTTATAATACCTCAGCTCAGATACCTTATCATACTGCTGCTCTGTCAGACACATACCCATATCAAGCTTCATATCAAGCCCCTAGCCCTATAAAACCTCAGCTCAGAAACCTTATAATACTGCTGCTCTGTCAGACACATACCCATATCAAGCTTCATATCAAGCCCCTAGCCCTATAAAACCTCAGATCTTACACCTTATCATACTGCTGCTCTGTCAGACACATACTCATATCAAGCTTTATATCAAGCCCCTAGCCCTATAAAACCTCAGATCTTACACCTTATAATACTGCTGCTCTGTCAGACACATACCCATATCAAGCTTCATATCAAGCCCCTAGCCCTATAAAACCTCAGATCTTACACCTTATAATACTGCTGCTATGTCAGACACATGCTCATATCAAGCTTCATATCAAGCCCCTAGCCTTATAATACCTCAGCTCAGATACCTTATCATACTGCTGCTCTGTCAGACACATACCCATATCAAGCTTCAGATCAAGTACCTAGCCCTATAAAACCTCAGATCTTACACCTTATCATACTGCTGCTCTGTCAGACACATACCCATATCAAGCTTCATATCAAGCCCCTAGCCTTATAAAACCTCAGATCTTACACCTTATCATACTGCTGCTCTGCCAGACACATACTCATATCAAGCTTCAGATCAAGCCCCTAGCCCTATAAAACCTCAGATCTTACACCTTATCATACTGCTGCTCTGTCAGACACATACTCATATCAAGCTTTATATCAAGCCCCTAGCCCTATAAAACCTCAGATCTTAAACCGTATAATACTGCTGCTCTGTCAGACACATACCCATATCAAGCTTCATATCAAGCCCCTAGCCTTATAAAACCTCAAATCTTACACCTTATAAGGCTGCTGCTCTGTCAGACACATACCCATATCAAGCTTTATATCAAGCCCCTAGCCCTATAAAACCTCAGATCTTACACCTTATAATACTGCTGCTCTGTCAGACACATACTCATATCAAGCTTCATATCAAGCCCCTAGCCCTATAAAACCTCAGATCTTACACCTTATCATACTGCTGCTCTGTCAGACACATACTCATATCAAGCCCCTAGCCTTATAAAACCTCAGATCTTACACCTTATCATACTGCTGCTCTGCAGACACATACTCATATCAAGCTACAGATCAAGCCCCTAGCCTTATAAAACCTCAGATCTTACACCTTATCATACTGCTGCTCTGTCAGACACATACTCATATCAAACCCGTATCATACTGCTGCTCTGTCAGACACATACCCATATCAAGCTTCATATCAAGCCCCTAGCCTTATAAAACCTCAGATCTTACACCTTATCATACTGCTGCTCTGTCAGACACATACTCATATCAAGCTTCAGATCAAGCCCCTAGCCTTATAAAACCTCAGATCTTACACCTTATCATACTGCTGCTCTGTCAGACACATACTCATATCAAACCCGTATCATACTGCTGCTCTGTCAGACACATACTCATATCAAGCCCCTAGCCTTATAAAACCTCAGATCTTACACCTTATCATACTGCTGCTCTGTCAGACACATACTCATATCAAACCCCTAGCCCTATAAAACCTCAGATCTTACACCTTATCATACTGCTGCTCTGTCAGACACATACTCATATCAAGCTTCAGATCAAGCCCCTAGCCTTATAAAACCTCAGATCTTACACCTTATCATACTGCTGCTCTGTCAGACACATACTCATGTCAAGCTTCAGATCAAGCCCCTAGCCTTATAAAACCTCAGATCTTACCCCTTATAATACTGCTGCTCTGTCAGACACATACCCATATCAAGCTTCATATCAAGCCCCTAGCCTTATAAAACCTCAGATCTTACACCTTATAATACTGCTGCTCTGTCAGACACATACTCATATCAAGCTTCATATCAAGCCCCTAGCCCTATAAAACCTCAGCTCAGAAACCTTATAATACTGCTGCTCTGTCAGACACATACTCATATCAAGCTTTATATCAAGCCCCTAGCCTTATAAAACCTCAGATCTTACACCTTATCATACTGCTGCTCTGTCAGACACATACTCATATCAAACCCCTAGCCCTATAAAACCTCAGATCTTACACCTTATCATACTGCTGCTCTGTCAGACACATACTCATATCAAGCCCCTAGCCTTATAAAACCTCAGATCTTACATCTTGTCATACTGCTGCTCTGTCAGACACATACTCATATCAAACCCCTAGCCCTATAAAACCTCAGATCTTACACCTTATAATACTGCTGCTCTGTCAGACACATACCCATATCAAGCTTCATATCAAGCCCCTAGCCTTATAAAACCTCAGCTCAGAAACCTTATAATACTGCTGCTCTGTCAGACACATACTCATATCAAGCTTCAGATCAAGCCCCTAGCCTTATAAAACCTCAGATCTTACACCTTATCATACTGCTGCTCTGTCAGACACATACTCATATCAAGCTTCAGATCAAGCCCCTAGCCTTAGAAAACCTCAGATCTTACCCCTTATAATACTGCTGCTCTGTCAGACACATTCCCATATCAAGCTTCATATCAAGCCCCTAGCCTTATAAAACCTCAGATCTTACACCTTATCATACTGCTGCTCTGTCAGACACATACTCATATCAAGCTTCAGATCAAGCCCCTAGCCTTATAAAACCTCAGATCTTACACCTTATAATACTGCTGCTCTGTCAGACACATACTCATATCAAGCTTCATATCAAGCCCCTAGCACTATAAAACCTCAGATCTTACACCTTATAATACTGCTGCTCTGTCAGACACATACTCATATCAAGCTTCATATCAAGCCCCTAGCCTTATAAAACCTCAGATCTTACACCTTATAATACTGCTGCTCTGTCAGACACATACCCATATCAAGCTTCATATCAAGCCCCTAGCCCTATAAAACCTCAGATCTTACACCTTATCATACTGCTGCTCTGTCAGACACATACTCATATCAAACCCCTAGCCCTATAAAACCTCAGATCTTACACCTTATCATACTGCTGCTCTGTCAGACACATACCCATATCAAGCTTCAGATCAAGCCCCTAGCCTTATAAAACCTCAGATCTTACACCTTATCATACTGCTGCTCTGTCAGACACATACTCATATCAAGCTTCAGATCAAGCCCCTAGCCTCATAAAACCTCAGATCTTACCCCTTATAATACTGCTGCTCTGTCAGACACATTCCCATATCAAGCTTCATATCAAGCCCCTAGCCTTATAAAACCTCAGATCTTACACCTTATAATACTGCTGCTCTGTCAGACACATGCTCATATCAAGCTTCATATCAAGCCCCTAGCCCTATAAAACCTCAGATCTTACACCTTATAATACTGCTGCTCTGTCAGACACATACTCATATCAAGCTTCATATCAAGCCCCTAGCCTTATAAAACCTCAGATCTTACACCTTATAATACTGCTGCTCTGTCAGACACATGCTCATATCAAGCTTCATATCAAGCCCCTAGCCTTATAAAACCTCAGATCTTACACCTTATCATACTGCTGCTCTGTCAGACACATACTCATATCAAGCTTCATATCAAGCCCCTAGCCTTATAAAACCTCAGATCTTACACCTTATAATACTGCTGCTCTGTCAGACACATACTCATATCAAGCTTCATATCAAGCCCCTAGCCTTATAAAACCTCAGATCTTACACCTTATCATACTGCTGCTCTGTCAGACACATACTCATATCAAGCTTCATATCAAGCCCCTAGCCTTATAAAACCTCAGATCTTACACCTTATAATACTGCTGCTCTGTCAGACACATACTCATATCAAGCTTCATATCAAGCCCCTAGCCATATAAAACCTCATAGCTCTGTAATACTGTCCAGTAGTCTCATACAGCCACATCACACCTCACATCACAGCCCTGGCACCCCTCTGTTAGCCTCATGCCCATATTAGATCAGACAGCTGATCCCATAGCCCCTCTAGGAACAACGTTTCCTCATCAAGCCTCTAATAAGATCCTTAGTCCTGCAGACCTTTCAGTTGCATATTAACATCAGATCTGAGATCACAAAGCTTGCCTTGTAACACCATACACATACCCTATTAGACCTGGTCTTGTAGCCCATCTGGCAGCTGCTCTATACAATTTACTGTTGTGTTCCTGTATCTATGGTCTTAACCACCTCTGCCAGCTACCTTTTGTTAATTTTACTACTATTACTCTGAGTATGACACCTAGAATATCAGTGAAAATTTTATATCAAACAATAATTTTAATATTTTCAGTGTTAGATGTCTCTTGTCATAGAAGCAACTGTGACACTGAAAATAGCTTTAGTCTACGAGGATGTCACATAATCATGAAAGTAAATATGGTCATCTTTTATGGTATTTTTTTCCTCTGACAAAAAATAGAAAACTCAATAGCATTAAATAGAAAAAAATAAAATAAACAGAAACAATTTTCAGCTAATTATGTTGTAACTACGGCACCAACAATGTAAAAAGCTGTATGTATTATGCTAAATAGTAGTGAAACCAATATCTTTCCTATAACTCAGTTATAAAAATGTTTAGAAATATTGAGATTATTATGTTGTTTGCTTTTCATATATTTGTACAACTGAATGTTTTTTGTTAACACTGGAAGCTTATTTATATTTAAATCTTGTTAAATTTCTAGGTAAATACAAAGGAACCAGGAAGAATAAAACACCCAGGTAATTTCAGCTGTTCATCATGTAAATCTTTTTTAATGTTGAGTTCTTATACAGAATGCTTATTACTAATATTATTAGCATTTATACAATAATAATGCATTGCTAGAATAGCTATAAATATAAAAACAATTAGTATATATTAGCTATTAAACAGAGCATAAAACCCATTAACTTTAAATGTTTTAAAATAATTTGAAACTGTCATTTTTTAAAATAATGTGCAGTACAGGGACATACTTCTTGAAGATCATCATGCATGTTTATTTTATTTTTTTATATGTATATCTCCTGCACTGATCAGACAATCACTGTGTATAATGGTTTAGGTTCATACTTCATAATCCTGCAGGATGCTGTTAAGTCTCTCTGAGTCAGTTAAAACAAACAACTTTCAGAGTTAAATTACAGGAAAAGCAGGCAGAATAAAATATGAAACTGAACTGCAAAGCTGTTTTATTGCACATAATTAAAGGGGCAGTAAACTCAAAATGCAACTTTTTGGAGTATGCTATTTAAAACAGCTTTCCAATTTACTTATATTGTCTAATTTGCTTTGCTTTTATTAAAACGTATACCTAGGTAGGCTTAGGAGCAGGTGGCTACAACAATATATCTCTTATCATTGGCTCACTTGATGTGTTCAGCTAGCTTCTAGTCATGCATTGTTGTTCCTTCAAAGGATACACAATGAATTTAGTAAATCATATGATAGAAATAAATTGGAAAATTATTTAAAATGATATGCTCCATCTGAACCATGATAGAAAATGTGTTTTTATGTCCCTATAAACATTTAGGCCTATATTACAAGTGGAATGAAAAAATATTAGCACTGCTAAAGTTAAATCAAAATGGCCTTTTTTACATTTGCACTCATACTAAGTTCAAAGTAATATGTCAGTGTTAGAGTAAAAGGCAAACATCTGAAATTCTAATAACAGGGGTGCGCTAAATCCCTCACATAATATACTTCTATGGGGGCGCACTGAAAACTGATTTAGGCTAACGCTCGTCACCAAAATCTAAACTATATATATAAACTTTCAAAGAATAGAAGGCACTTACTGGGTCTTATTAAAAACAATTACTCCTTTAATTTGTACAAATTAACGGAGTAATTCTTTTTAATAAGACCCAGTGAGTACCTTCTATTCTTTGAAAGTGTATCGTATTTTGATGCGCACCCTGGGCACAGCAGGCAACATTGGTCTTTATTTCTTTTACCAGGAGTGCTTTTCCTTCCTCAATACTATATATATTTATATATATAAATATATATATATATATATATATATATATATATATATATATATATATATTATATATATATTATATATATATATATATATATATATATATATATATATATATATAACCTACAAATACACAAACACTACTGTTTACAGAATTTTTGTCACACCTGCCTGTAACTTTTAAAGTAAGAATGCTTTTAAAAAAGGAAATTTATGCTTACCTGATAAATGTATTTCTTTTACGATACGACGAGTCCACGGATTTCATCCTTACTTGTGGGATTTATCCTCCTGCTAACAGGAAGAGGCAAAGAGCACCACAGCAGAGCTGTATATATAGCTCCTCCCTTCCCTCCACCTCCAGTCATTCGACCGAAGTTAGGAAGAGAAAGGAAAAGCCAAAGGTGCAGAGGTGACTGAAGTTTACCAAAAAATAAAAACCTGTTGTAGAAAACAGGGAGGGTTGTGGACTCGTCGTATCGTAAAAGAAATAAATTTATCAGGTAAGCATAAATTTCCTTTTCTTTTACAAAGATACGACGAGTCCACAGATTTCATCCTTACTTGTGGGATACATTACCAAAGCTATAGGACACGAATGAAAGGGTGGGACAAGACAGGAACCTAAACAGAAGGCACCACTGCTTGAAGAATCTTTCTCCCAAAAACAGCCTCAGAAGAAGCAAAAGTATCAAATTTGGAAAAAGTGTGAAGAGACGACCAAGTTGCAGCCTTGCAAATCTGTTCAACAGAAGCATTGTTTTTAAATGCCCATGAGGAAGCCACAGCCCTAGTAGAATGAGCCGTAATTCTTTCAGGAGGCTGCTGTCCAGCAGTCTCATACGCCAGACAAATGATACTTTTCAGCCACAAAGAAAGAGAGGTAGCCGTAGCATTCTGACCCCTACGCTTTCCAGAAAAAACAATGAATAAAGAAGAAGATTGACGGAAGTCTTTAGTCGCCTGCAAGTAAAACTTCAGGGCACGGACAACATCCAAGTTATGCAACTTACACTCCTTCTTAGAAGAAGGGTTAGGACATAATGAAGGAACAACAATTTCCTGATTAATATTCTTGTTAGAATCAACCTTAGGAAGGAAACCAGGATTGGTACGTAAAACCACCTTATCAGAATGGAAAATAAGATAAGGTGAGTCACATTGCAACGCCGAAAGCTCAGAAACTCTACGAGCAGAAGAAATAGCAATCAAAACAAAACTTTCCAAGATAACAACTTAATATCTATGGAATGCATGGGTTCAAACGGAACCCCTTGAATAACATTAAAAACTAAATTCAAACTCAAGGGTGGAGCAATAGGTCTAAACACAGGCTTGATCCTGGTCAAAGCCTGACAAAAAGACTGAACGTCTGGAACATCTGCCAAATGTTTGTGAAGTAAAATTGACAAAACAGAGATCTGTCCCTTTAAGGAACTTGCTGATAACCCTTTCTCCAATCCTTCTTGGAGAAAAGACAGAATCCTGGGAATTCTAACTCTATTCCATGAGTAGTTCTTGGATTTGCACCAATAAAGATATTTACGCCATATCTTATGGTAAATCTTTCTAGTAACAGGCTTACGTGCCTGAATCAGAGTATCAATGACCACATCAGAGAACACCCGCTTAGAAAAAATCAAGCGTTCAATCTCCAAGCAGTCAGCTGCAGAGAAATTAGATTTGGATGTTGGAAAGGACCTTGAATGAGAAGGTCCTGTCTCAGTGGAAGTTTCCACGGAGGCAGAGAGGACATGTTCACTAGATCTGCATACCAAGACCTGCGTGGCCACGCAGGCGCAATTAGAATTACTGAAGCTCTCTCCTGCTTGATCCGAGCAATCACCCGGGGAAGGAGAGGAAATGGTGGAAACACATAAGCTAGGTTGAACGACCAAGGCACTGCCAAGGCATCTATCAGTTCGGCCTGGGGATCCCTCAACCTGGATCCGTATCTTGGCATTCTGTCGAGACGCCATCAGATCCAATTCCGGGCTGCCCCATCGGAGAATCAGAAAGGCAAATACCTCCGGATGGAGTTCCCACTCCCCCAGATGAAAAGTCTGTCGGCTTAAAAAGTCCACTTCCCAGTTGTCCACTCCTGGGATGTAGATTGCTGACAGATAACAAGAGTGGGCCTCCACCCATCAAATTATCTTGGATACTTCTGTCATCGCTAAGGAACTCCTCGTTCCTCCCTGATGATTGATGTAAGCCACAGTCGTGATGTTGTCCGACTGGAATCGGATGAATATGTCCGAAGCCAACTGAGGCCACGCCTGAAGCGCATTGAATATTGCTCTCAATTCCAGGATATTGATTGGAAGTAGAGTCTCCACCCGAGTCCATACATCCTGAGCCTTCAGGGAATTCCAGACTGCACCCCAGCCTAGAAGACTGGCGTCCATTGTCACTATCACCTACGAGGGTCGGCTGAAACACGTCCCTTGGGACAGATGATCCGGCGACAACCACCAAAGAAGAGAGTCTCTGGTCTCCTGGTCCAGATTTATCAAAGGAGATAAATTTGCATAATCCCCATTCCACTGTCTGAGCATGCACAGTTGCAGTGGTCTGAGATGAAATCGAGCAAACGGAATTATGTCCATTGCCGCCACCATCAATCCAATTACCTCCATGCACTGAGCCACTGATGGCCGAGGATTGGACTGAAGGGCTCGGCATGTATTTAGAATCTTTGACTTTCTGACCTTCGTCAGAAAAATCTTCATGGATATAGAATATCAGAGTTCCCAAGAAGGGGACCTTTGTCTGTGGAATTAGTGAACTCTTTTCTAGATTCACCTTCCACCCGTGAGTTCTCAGAAAGGACAACACAGTGTCTGTATGAGATTTTATTAGATGATAAGTTGACGCCTGAATCAGAATATCGTCCAGATAAGGTGCCACTGCTATGCCCCGCGGCCTGAGAACCACCAGAAGGGACCCTAGAACCTTCGTGAAGATTCTGGGTGCTGTGGCCAACCCGAAGGGAAGAGCCACGAACTGAAAATGTTTGTCCAGGAAGGCAAGCCTTAGGTACTGATGATGATCCTTGTGGATAGGAATATGAAGGTATGCATCCTTCAAGTCCACGGTAGTCATATATTGACCCTCCTGGATCATTGGCAAAATTGTTTGAATGGTCTCCATCTTGAAAGATGGGACTCTGAGAAACTTGTTTAGACTCTTGAGATCTAAAATGGGTCTGAACATTCCCTCTTTTTTTCGGAACCACAAAAAGATTTGAGTAAAACCCCTGCCCCTGTTCCAGTCTTTGATTGGGACGAATTACTCCCATGGTATAGAGGTCTTTTACACAACGTAAGAACGCCTCTCTTTCTATTTGGTCTACAGACAATCGTGAAAGAAGAAATCTCCCCCTTGGAAGAAAACTTTTGAATTCCAGTTGATACCCGTGGGTAACAATTTCCAGTGCCCGGGGGTCCTGAATATCTCTTGCCCAAGCCTGAGAAAAGAGAGAAAGTCTGCCCTCTACTAGATCCAGTCCCGGATCGGGGGCCACCCCTTCATGCTTCTTTGGTTGTTTACCCTTGTTCCAAGCCTGATTGGGTCTCCAGACGGGCTTGGCCTGAGCAAAATTTCCTTCTGGTTTAGTGGAAGAGGAAGAAGGGACTCCTTTGAAATTCCGAAAGGAACGAAAATTACTCTGTCTCCTCTGTTTGGGCATCTTATCCTGAGGGAGGAGATGACCCTTACCTCCTGTAATGTCAGAAATGATTTCTTTCAATTCCGACCCAAATAGAGTCTTTCCTTTGAAAGGGATAGCTAAGAGTTTGGATTTAGAAGATACATCCGCAGACCAGGACTTTAACCATAAGGCTGTGCATGCCACAATGGCTAAACCTGCATTCTTGGCCGCCAATTTGGCAATTTGAAAGGCGGCATCCATAAGAAAGGAATTGGCCAGCTTAAGGGCGTTAATTCTATCCAATATCTCATCCATAGGAGTCTCAATCTACTCTTGTAGGGCATCAAATCAAAAGGCAGCCGCAGTTGTGACTGGCAGAATACAGGCCGTTGGTTGAAATAGAAACCCTTGATGAACAAATAACTTCTTCAGGAGACCCTCCAATTTCTTGTCCATAGGGTCCTTGAAAGCACAACTGTCTTCAATAGGAATAGTCGTACGTTTAGCTAGAGTAGAAATAGCCCCCTCCACCTTTGTTTGCCAAACATCCCTAACAGTGTCAGGTAAAGGATACATCTTCTTAAATATAGGGGAAGGAGAGAACGGAATACCTGGCCTTTCCCATTCCTTGTTAATAATTTCCGATATTCTTTTAGGAATCGGAAAAACATCAGCATAAGTAGGGACCTCCAAATATCTGTCCATCTTACACAATTTCTCTGGATGGACAACAATAGAGTCACAGTCATCCAGGGTTAACAAAACCTCTCGCAACAACAGGCGAAGGTGTTCAAGCTTAAATCTGAAAGACAGCACGTCCAAATCTGTCTTGGGTAATGCACTACCTGAGTCAGACAGTTCTCCTTCTGATAAAACCTCACTACTTCCTCTTTCAGAGTCCTGGGAGGGAAGATCAGAGATCGCCATCAAGGCATCAGAATTTGCATGGACTACCTGGGTTTCTATTCTATTACGCTTACCCTGTAGTACAGGCAACTTAGATAACACCTCTGTAAGGGTAGAGGACATTACTGTAGCCATATCCTGTAGAGTGAATGATGCAGACACTGATGAAGAACATGGCGTTGTTTGTGTGGGCGTTATGGGCTGAGACACAAGTTGAGAAGTTAAGAGAGAAAGAGGTAAGAGAACCTCAAGGAAAGCAGGTGGTTTAAACTAGCACTCATTCCTGTCTAACATAATTAAAATTAAAAAATAACTTTTAATAAGTATAATTAATACCGGCCTAAATACCTAGTGTACCAAATATTAAAAACTAAGTCCCCCTGTTTCCTGGCCGATAGCAGCTCCCTCGGCTTCAGGTGACAGGGACAAATGGACTCTAAATTTAAAAGCAACAATCACCAAGGTGCAAATGAATGCACAAAATATTTAGCAGCAAACTAGTTTCGGCTGTGCTATCAGCCTTTCTCAATGCTATGGACAAACCGAGGCCCGGGTGCCACCCCTTTATATAGCACTAACTTTAACCTATCAACCAATCAATGTTTCATGTGAGGATACTCCTACTTATGGTCCAATCCCTGTGTGTTTCGGTATTGTGACGTGCACAAACAATAGCCCAACAAATATTCACATGTTAGAAAAATTGCAAATGCATTCCAATATGTTATATGTAATTCGATTTGATTTGATTTTACGTTTTCCCCGTTGTATGTTATCAATCGATGCACTTGGGATACGTGTTTGTGTATTTGTCCACATGTGGTTTGGATCGCTTATAACAATTAAAGCATATGTAACTTGTAAAGTGTGCGTCCAGTTCCCTCCGTGCAATACAATTAGGATAAGGCGGCAGTGTTTTCTCTTGTTTTTCTCAATGTGACTATGTAATTGAGAACAGCACGTAAAAGAGCCATTTTCATTGGTCCACAAGGACATATCCTTATTTTGTGTCATCCAATCACACAACTGTTTATCCGTGTAAAAACAAAGCAATATCGCATAGGAACATTACTGTATAATAGAGCAGACAAACCCTTTTTCCTGTCATTAACCACCCTGTTACCAAACATTAGGGACATTGATGCTAGTATAACCCCTGTGCAAGTAACGCTAATGTCAGGGGCAGTACAGATCTATTCTAGTGTAACTCGTGGTTAGGGAATTTGCATTGATTCGATTTCCACTAGCGTCCTAAATATCCCACACTTAGAGTACTTTGTTTGTCATACATATGGGAAGTAAATTGCCTTCCAATTCATGTATTACATGTATTCGTATTATATTCTGATATTATTTCCTGATTAAAAAATAATAATAATATATATAAAGGACGTTTAAAGACGTATGTTAGTTTAGTCAAAAAAGTGTTCCTTGAAATCCAAAATCCCTTACTGCAGTGAGTGGTCCGTGTTCAAGTGACATTTTCCACTATTCTTATGTATTGTCTTCCTCTGATAATGATGGTTGGATCACTACCATAGGGTGACAATCTATGTGGGTTCCAAATTGATTCTCCGCAAATAATGCTGATCTATATGCTCTTCTAATGCTTGTAATTAATTTTAGTATCACAGTTATGAGAGGTTTCTCAGATGTGAATATAGGAGTGTATATATATATATATGAAACTTCTAATATTGAATATAGCAAAGCACATAAAGTGTACAGTGTTTCTAACATCACATAGCCTGTAATAGCATCATACTTTCTTAGTGTGAAAACACATATTAGTATTAAGGAATATTAGGCTAATGTTATTCGTATACTATACATTTTTCTCTATAATTAACACAGAGTATGTAAATTGCATATAAAGTTATTAGGATATGGGGAGGAATAGGTTAAAAGTATGGGAAGTGCTATGGGCGGCCAATATACACCTTCAAATTTGTTAGTTATTACACAGAACTAGTATGATATTATATATTTAGTGAATACCTATTTTCTGAAAATCCCACTACCTCTCTCATATGAATTCCCTATTTCTAATTAAATCCAGATTGGACTTGTGGGTAGTATAGGATATTAGAGAGGAGGTTGTTAGTCAGAATTTAGTTCGGTATAATTCAGTAAATATAATACATAAATAGTGGTTTTTGTGATAGAAGAATACGGTGATCTAATAAAATATAATAAAATAGATTGATGGAAAATACTTGTCTCATGAATTGTTATCAACATTCAGTCAGAATGGTTTTTAAAGAAATACCCAATAGTTATTGGCCTCGTTCATTCCATTGGGTATAGTTGAGTTTAGTCTGAAAATCCAACCTGTTTCCTTTTGAAGTAGGGTATTTTCACAGTTACCCCCTCTAATTCCAGGTTTGATTTGTTCCAGACCCCAACATTTAAAAGAGGCAGTTTTGCCTGAGTGACATTGTAGAAAATGTTTAGCCACACTCGTTATTTTTTTGCCCTTTTCTGAATCTCTCTGTGCATTGCGAATGTTACTAAGATGTTCTGTCATTCTAAACTAACATACGTCTTTAAACGTCCTTTATATATATTATTATTATTTTTTAATCAGGAAATAATATCAGAATATAATACGAATACATGTAATACATGAATTGGAAGGCAATTTACTTCCCATATGTATGACAAACAAAGTACTCTAAGTATGGGATATTTAGGACGCTAGTGGAAATCGAATCAATGCAAATTCCCTAACCACGAGTTACACTAGAATAGATCTGTACTGCCCCTGACATTAGCGTTACTTGCACAGGGGTTATACTAGCATCAATGTCCCTAATGTTTGGTGACAGGGTGGTTAATGACAGGAAAAAGGGTTTGTCTGCTCTATTATACAGTAATGTTCCTATGCGATATTGCTTTGTTTTTACACGGAGAAACAGTTGTGTGATTGGATTCATTGTGGACCAATGAAAATGGCTCTTTTACGTGCTGTTCTCAATTACATAGTCACATTGAGAAAAGCAAGAGAAAACACTGCCGCCTTATCCTAATTGTATTGCACGGAGGGAACTGGACGCACACTTTACAAGTTGCATATGCTTTAATTGTTATAAGCGATCCAAACCACATGTGGACAAATACACAAACACGTATCCCAAGTGCATCGATTGATAACATACAACGGGGAAAACGTAAAATCAAATCAAATCGAATTACATATAACATATTGGAATGCATTTGCAATTTTTCTAACATGTGAATATTTGTTGGGCTATTGTTTGTGCACGTCACAATACCGAAACACACAGGGATTGGACCATAAGTAGGAGTATCCTCACATGAAACATTGATTGGTTGATAGGTTAAAGTTAGTGCTATATAAAGGGGTGGCACCCGGGCCTCGGTTTGTCCATAGCATTGAGAAAGGCTGATAGCACAGCCGAAACTAGTTTGCTGCTAAATATTTTGTGCATTCATTTGCACCTTGGTGATTGTTGCTTTTAAATTTAGAGTCCATTTGTCCCTGTCACCTGAAGCCGAGGGAGCTGCTATCGGCCAGGAAACAGGAGGACATTTGTGACTTAGTTTTTAATATTTGGTACACTAGGTATTTAGGCCGGTATTAATTATACTTATTAAAAGTTATTTTTTAATTTTAATTATGTTAGACAGGAATGAGTGCTAGTTTAAACCACCTGCTTTCCTTGAGGTTCTCTTACCTCTTTCTCTCTTAACTGTTATATTTTAGGTGGGTAAGCACCGGAACATTTACTAGTTCCATATATTCCTGTATACACTAAACTAGTGCCAGTACTCTAAACTCTCTCTTATTGTACAAGTTGAGAAGTACCCTGAACCTCATCATCCTGAGTACAATCATTAGTATCGTCAGATACAAAAATTTGATCCTTACACTGTAATGCCCTAGATATACATAAGGGACAAAGTGTAACAGGGGGTTCCACAATGACATGTAAACACATGAGGCATGTACTAGGGTCATCCATCAGAATAAAGTATTGAGTACTGTATCTTTAAGACTCAAAGTACTATAAAACCCCCCTTTTTTTTTTTTTTTTTTTTAAAAACGATTCTAATATCTAATATTGCACAGGAAAAGTTTCTTAGAGATAAACCTTCCCTCAACACCGAGTATCTATGATTTGGTATCCACAATAATAAGGCATAGGCTATTAAGACCCTTATAAAAAATAAAAATGTCTTTACGATTTTTATTTTCCAAAAACCTTGTCACCCCTGCCACAGCTCTGCTGCGACTCCTACCTGCAGCTGAGACCGGAACAGAAAATTGTCACATACGTATTCGGAAGAGAAGGCTATAGGCAGTAGACGATTACGCTACACAAACTGACTGCGCTGTGAAAACGTGCAAAGACTAGCTCCGCCCCTCGTGGATGTGAAATAACGTGCATCCTGAACCCGGCAACCTCTGCCATTAACCGGAGTAAAAATAACTCATATGCACTCCAGAGTAAACAAAACAATATACAAACTTGTCTCTCCGGTTTTCCTATGTACCTTTTACAGAGTGTCTCAACATATAGCCCCAACACAAGAGTCCCTGGCACTTCAAAGGCAAACACGCCTGAATGTCCAGCAAGCCCATACACAAAATTCCCCAGACTCTCCTCTAATAAATTTTATGCAGAGCACTAGATCTTATGATATTTTGCATATGTATACCAGCACTTCTAGATCAACATTTCTAGAATGTCTGGTTCTGTCATTGCTGTATTTACATACCATTCCCCAGCAGAAGTAAAATACAGTCCATCTGATTATGTCTTCTTTCCCCAGAATAAAAGAACCGTCTTACCTTTATGCTGAGTCTTCACAATGTCAAGAGGTGCCTTTTCATATCCTCCTGAGGTCCTGTGAAGTA
The DNA here is from genome assembly GCF_027579735.1 of Bombina bombina. Taxonomy (NCBI): domain Eukaryota; kingdom Metazoa; phylum Chordata; class Amphibia; order Anura; family Bombinatoridae; genus Bombina; species Bombina bombina. Next base: position 1,040,761,192 of record NC_069504.1, read on the forward strand.
GAATAAAGTCTTAGTTAAGTGTTTCTAAGACTTTGTACAGAAATGCAGCACCCTTCTGGGAGGCATAGTGGAGACAAAAATCCACCAGTTCCCACAGTCTAAAAGGCTACTTGAAGCTGCTCTGTAAGAAAACAGTACACATCGGCACCATTTAAAACAAAAAATTCTTGATTGAAGAATCTAAACTAAACACTTTACCTCTTCCTATCACTAACACAGGCAAAGAGAATGACTGAAGGTGGAGGAAAGGGAGGAGCTATATATACAGCTCTGCTGTGGTGCTCTTTGCCACTTCCTGTTAGCTGGAGGATAAATCCCACAAGTAAGGATGAAATCCGTGGACTCGTCGTATCTTTGTAAAAGAAATAGAAAAATTAATATTTTATCCATTAACAAAATGCAAAGTGAGTGAACAGAAGAGAAATTATTATCAAATCAATATTTGGTGTGACCATCCTTTTCCTTCAAATCAGCATCAATTCTTGTAGGTACATTTTCACAAATTCGGGGATTTTGTAGGTATATAGAAAGGATGAGTAAGCAATTATACCAAACAGGTGCTAATTATTATCAATTTTAAAATTTAGTTTTTGTATTGCAATACATGTTTTAACAGTAATAAAAAGGGATATGGTATATGACAATGTCTCAGGACTCAAATGTGTATATTTATGTGTGTCTATTTATATTTTATTTGTATCAATTAACAAAATGCAAATTGAGTGAACAGAAGAAAATCTAAATCAAATCAATATTTGGTGTGACCACCCTTTTAGTGATGTCGCGAACATAAAATTTTCCGTTTGCGAACGGCGAACGCGAACTTCCGCAAATGTTCGCGAACGGGCGAACCGGGCGAACCGCCATAGACTTCAATAGGCAGGCGAATTTTAAAACCCACAGGGACTCTTTCTGGCCACAATAGTGATGGAAAAGTTGTTTCAAGGGGACTAACACCTGGACTGTGGCATGCCGGAGGGGGATCCATGGCAAAACTCCCATGGAAAATTACATAGTTGATGCAGAGTCTGGTTTTAATCCATAAAGGGATAACATGCAAATATTGGGTATTTCTGAACTCAGGACAAAATTTAGAAACTATTTAGCATGGTTTTTTTTTGGTGGTTGTAGATGTGTAACAGATTTTGGGGTCAAAGTTAAAAAAAAGTGTTTTTTCCATTTTTTCCTCATATTTTATAAAATTTTTTATAGTAAATTATAAGATATGATGAAAATAATGGTATCTTTAGATTTAATGGCGAGAAAAACGGTATATAATATGTGTGGGTACAGTAAATGAGTAAGAGGAAAATTACAGCTAAACACAAATACCTCAAAAATGTAAAAATAGCCTTGGTCCCAAACGGACAGAAAATGGAAAAGTGCTGTGGTCATTAAGGGGTTAATGTACACTACTGTTACACCAGATATGAGTTGCACTGGTGTGACACTGTGCCCTGGCAGGCCCTGAAACGCACACGTGTGAAGGAAACTGACTGCTATTATTTCACAGTCAAAAAAGTGTTGTTTTTTTTTAAATGTACACTACTGTTACACCAGATATGAGTGGTGGCACTGGGCAAGTGGGCACAGTATACGCTGTGAGCCTGACACACACTCTGGCAGGCAGGCAGGCAACTGCAATTAGATTACACAGGAAAAAAAAAAAAAAAGCAGACTGATGTTCTAGCCCTAAAAAAGGCTTTTTGGGGTGCTGTCCTTACAGCAGAAATCAGATGAGTCCTTCAGGACTGTAGTGGACACTGAATACACTAGCCTAGCTATCGATTTCCCTATTAAATCAGCAGCAGCTACACTGTCCCTCCTCTCACTAAGAATGCAGCTTCCGAATGAATCTAAAATGGATGCTGTCCAGGAGGTGGGAGGGTCTGGGAGGGAGGGTCTGCTGCTGATTGGCTGGAATGTGTCTGCTGACTGTGAGGTACAGGGTCAAAGTTTACTCAATGATGATGAATAGGGGGCGGACCGAACATCGCATATGTTCGCCCACCACGGCGAACGCGAACAAAATATGTTCGCCGGGAACTATTCGTCGCCAAACTATTCGCGACATCTCTACCCCCTTTGCCTTCAAATCAGTATAAGGTCTTCTAGGTACATTTGCACACAGTTTTGTAAGGAACACAGCAGGTAGGTTGTTCCAAACATCTTTGAGAACTAACCACATTTTCTTCTGTTGATTTAAGCAGCCTCAGTTGCTTCTGTCTCTTCATGTATAATCTCAGACTCGACGTTGAGATCAGGACTCTATGGGGACAATAGCATCACTTCTAGGACCCCTTGTACTTCTTTACCCTGAAGATAGTTCGTTAATGACTTTGGCTGTATGTTTGGAGTTGTTATCATGCTGCAGAATACATTAGGGGCCAATCATATGCCTCCCTGATGGTATTGTATGATGGATAAGTATCTGCCTGTACTTCTCAACATTGAGGAGCCCATTAATTCTGACCAAATCCACAACTCCATTGGCAGAAATGCAGCCCAAGATTTGCAAGCAATTTCCAACCTGCTTCACTGTTGCCTGCAGACACTTATTCTTGCAGCGCTCTCAAGCCCTTTGGCAAAAAAACTGCCTTCTGTTACAGCCAAATATTTCAAATTTTGACTGTAGTCCAGAGCACCTGCTGCCATTTTTCTGCACCCCATTACCTGTGTTTTGTGAATAGTTTTGTAACTAAGCCTTGATTCCACATTGGTTTTATCGTCTTTTTGGCCACAAATCTTCCATGAAGACCACTTTTGACCATATTTCTCCAGACAGTACATGGGTGTACCAGGGTCCCACTGGTTTCTGACAATTTTAAGCTGATGGCACTGCTGGACATCTTATGATTACAAAGGGATGTAAACAAGAGGTGTCTTTCATCTGCTGCACTGTTTCCTTGGCTGACTACTGTCTACATTACTCAAAGTTGCCTGCTGCTTTGTGCTTCATCAGAAGAGCTTGGAAGGCACATCTAGAAATGGTCCATGCAGTCATAAGAGGCAGGTGAGGCATGCAGTCTAGCCAAGGATAATCCCCACCCCCCGCCGCCAACTCCGCCACTATACCAAAGTTAATGCTGTAGTGATCCATCCACCCATGATCCATCCATATTGCGCAAAGAAGGAGAGGCTGTGAGCCGTTCAGATCCTCTCCATTGCGCAATATGGATGTCTAATGTGAACTTTTGTATGAGCCGCTAGAGACTGCTTAAAGGGACAGTCAACCCAAAAATAGTTTTAAGTTATATCTATAAAGTTTCTTCCATAGATCGCTTTTTACAAATGTAGCCCAGTTTTTACAGTTATTCCGTTTTCAAGTAAAAGCACTTACTTTTGGCGCTGCTGCCATTTAAAAATGTCCATCTGGCTCTGACCCTTTTTCATCATCAGTGACATCATGATCTTCTTGTGATCCCTGTAATTTTTGTAATCTTCCTCGTAACCGGCTTTAGCGCATGTGCAGTGCGCCTATTGTACTGAAGGGGAACTTTTTCACACAGGAACAAAAACACTGTTCCCCTTCAGTAGCCTGATTAGTAAAACACATGCAAATCCTTTAACAGGTCCCCACGAGTGGTTGATACCCGGGGAAGGAACAGTGAGTGAGACAGGGGATAGAGTGACTGTTTACCGGAACAGAACTGTTTATGAAAGAATTCAGGCTCAGAATTTTTCTCTGTGGCATGAACTGTTTGGACACCAATCTAGAAGCAGGAGAGTGCGTTCTCAAACTAGAGACTGATAAACTTCCTTTTGCTGAGCAATAACTAGATTCTGCTGTAGAGAAACAGACATGTGTTTGAGATCCTCCATCAGTGCGGTCTACCCACCACAGTACAGAAAGAACGCTCAGAATAAAGCTCCCTCTCCATTTGTGGTGAGCTGCCACCAAAGAAAAAGGTTGGTTATGAGGATTTACTTATCTTCTGACAGGCAGGTTAGCTTATGATTGTAATAGGTTGGAGGGCCAAATTTGCAATAAAACTGCTACAGAAAGTTTCACTGCAGAGTGATGTACGAGGAGCAGGTTGTGTTCAATACGGGTAACAGATTTGGAGAGTTTCAGGGGAATTCAAGCTCTAGAAAAGAGCTGCTGCACATTCATGTTAAAGAGAGAATTGTATGATCCTAAGATTTTAACACCTTTGCGACCACAGAACCTTTCTAGGGCTTTATTTCTGACATCGAGGATCTATTTGCTGTAAGGAGGCGGCGGTTACAGGAGAAATGCAGCAACGTGCTTGTACCCCCAATATTTTTTGTGAGTATGCAGTGCATACTACCCTGTCTCCTGATACATTTTTTAAAGCACAACTCCAGTCTAAGACTGAATCGCAAACACATGTCAGTTTCTCTACAGCAGAATCCAGTTATTGCTCAGCAAAAGGAAGTTTATCAGTCTCTAATTCGAGCACTCTCCTGCTTCTAGATTGGTGTCCAGACAGTTCATGCCAGAGAGAAATATTCTGAGCCCGAATTCTTTCATAAACATTTCTGTTCCAGAGGAGTGTTTTGAATCGGCACCTCACACTCCAATTCTCTCACCTAATCAATTTGTCAGGGATAACATTTTGGCCTCACAGTCTGTATCTTTACTAAATGAAAGCTTATTTCCCCCTCCCTAGGTGACCAGCCACTTTATACCCTGTCTCACTCACTGTCCCTTCCCCAGGGTATCAACCACTCATGGGGACCTGTTAAAGGATTTGCATGTTTTACTAATCAGGCTACTGAAGGGGAACTTTTTCACACTGTTTTTGTTCCTGTCTGAAAAGGTTCCCCTTCAGTACAATAGGCGCATTGCGCATGCGCTAAAGCCGGTTACGAGGAAGATAGAAAAAATACAGGGATAACAAGAAGATCATGATGTCACTGATGATGAAAAAGGAGTGGAGCCAGATAGACATTTTTAAATGGCAGCGGCGCCAAAAGTAAGTGCTTTAACTTGAAAACGGAATATCTGTAAAAACTGGGCTACATTTGTAAAAAGCGATCTATGGAAACTTTATAGATATAACTATTTATGGGTTGACTGTCCCTTTAAGTCTCTTCCTGGCCCATACCGTTCTGAACAAGGCTGCTCTCTAAGCAGCCTCGGGAGCCAATCAGCGGCCCGCTCTCTCCTCTCTCACACTAGGAGCCACTGAGAGCGAGCCAGGTGACTGGGCGGGAAGAGAGAGCCGACAGCAAGCTGGTGAGATGAGTCACATGTGAGGACAGTCAAGACTTACTGCGTTAGTGGCAAACACTAACCTACGGGTCTAGTAGATATAGAGCCAAGCTGCTGAGTGAGTGCTGACTCTGCTGAGAAGGACAGGACCTTGGGACCTGCACAGTGCACTGGCCTTTACGGTAAGTAATAATTCCCCCCCCCCCCTATTTACATTTGTCAGTGTCACAAACCTATAACCAACACCAATTCACTAAAGAAAAGAGGGATGAGTTGGCTTTAAAATCTACATGGAATAACAGACAAAGGTAACAGCACAGTTATATGCATAAAATCCGTATTCATTATGGTGGTCAAAGTGATATAAAACAATGCAGGATTCTTCCCCCTTAATCATGTTATATGACACAGTGAGGAATCCTGAAATGTATTTCATGATTTTGAGCACCATTAGTAATAAAGTGTGTGTATATAACCGGTGTGCTAAATAAGGGAGGGTTGTGTGCTGCTACACACACACAAGCATGAGGTTCCTCATTCAAAAGTTATTAAACCATTTCAAGTTGAATTGTCTCATCATCCTGTAGCTACCCTGTGGCTGTCATAGTAATCTTGACTATCTAATAGCCTTACTAATTATTAGGCTGTATAAATACACAAAGTACAGCAGTAAGTACACAGCAATTTTTAAAACATTATGTTGCTGAAAATGAATTGTTGGACTGTATATACACACCTCATAACATGCATTGCATTCACAGCACCATTAAAGCTGTAAGGTGTATCTCATAAAAATCCTGGGTAGTGGAAATTGAGAAAAACAACAACGAGAAGGGAAGAGAAATGCGTCAGTGGCATCCCCCTCTCTTCCCTTCTCGTCGTTTTTAACGTTATGTCTACTACCTAATCAATAATAACTACCTATTTAAAAATTTTGTGACCGCTCTGAAGGCTTATCTTACCTTGGTAAGGCGGCTCATTTAGACTAAGCCTGATAAATGATACCAATCCACTATTTATGGTAATCTCTAGGTATAGGCCTTAAGCAGCCGGTATAGGTGTTTGATAACTAATAAGTCCAGACACCCGGTAATTACTCAAGAGCTATTAACAACGGTAATAATATGGTATAGAAGTCTGGCATTTCCAGACTATGGGACTGATGTGGTCAGGTATTTAAACTTTAACGTATAACAAAATTTAGTAATCATTTACGGTAATCTCAAGGTATAGGTATTCTGACTATTTATGGTAATTCAAAGTTATAAAAGGTATAGGTGTCCATTATTTCCGGATATAGCTATCATCCTGCAACCATACAAGTGATGCCTAGTTAACAATTATGGTAACCATAAGATCCGGCATTTAACCTTATAGTACAAAAAACTGTCACCATTTACGGTAATCATAAGGTATAGGCATTTTTACTATTTATGGTAATAATAAGGTATAGGTGTCCGGAATTTCTGGATATAGCCACCATCCTGTAACCTCACTGTATTTTATGGTAATCACAAGGTATAGGCATTTTTACTATCTAAGGTAATAACAAGGTATAGGTGTCCGGAATATCTGGATATAGCTATCATCCTGTAATCCCACCTGAGATAACTGGTTCAATATAACCGTAACTAAAGGCACAGATGTCCAGTATCTCTGGAGTTTATCAGTAACCACACGGTAACACCAGGTAACAGGCGGCTCCTTATTCCTTTATCTTCACCCTGGTAACTGCAAGGTATAGGTGTGTGGCTTTCCGGACTTTCCATCATATGATAATCCCAGGCAGAGGCGCAGATTTTTCTCTTGCCTTTTGTTTATGGTAATTTTGTACAATTGTTCTGGCATTTCCAGACTGTCTACGGATTTGATATATCGGTCATTAGAATGTATTGATGTTCTGGTATTTCCAGACTCCTGTACATAGGGTTATTAAATACCATCACCAGATAGAGATGTTCGGGGTTATTTGATCCAGACATTAATATGATGAATTCAGACTAGGCTGAGATATATCTCTGCTGTATTTCTTTATTAATGGTATAATTTCAAATACGCCAATAGATATCCTGCTGGGGTACATTTTTAATTGGGACATTTCCAGTCATCACACTCACTCATTCATTGTACCTTTCAGAATTATAAGCAATTAGTCGCAGATATTACATCCTAGTACCCTTAAATAGGTGTATACTCACCACCTATAATCATCACGGGGTATAGATGTCTGACATATCTAGTTATTGCTAATGGTGAATCTATGAGTACCCAATCCTGGCACACCACACTCTATATCACAATAGCATTCAGTACAAGTGGTTAGTTATTTATACATGAGACAAATCCAATACCCTAACAAGGGTTCTTTGTCTTAAATAGAGCCCATATTAATTTTTGGCTTTATTTTAGTAGACCAACATATTCTTTTAAATTAAATGTATGTATAAACCCAGTTTTTAACATTATTTAGTAAAAGTCATATATACGTCTTGTCATTGGCTCACCTGATATGTTCAGCTAACACAGTAGTGTTTGTGTGCACACACATTAACAAACATATATACATAAAAACATACGTTAACACACATACACATTAAAACCCCTTTCCAGTTCAACACTTTGGCATATACAGTCATGCAAAAAAGAAAGAACATCCTCTAAATTCTATTTTTTACGTATCAGGGCATAAAAATCATCTGGTCCTTAGCAGGTCTTAAAATTAGGTAAATACAACCTCAGATGAACAACAACACAACATATTACACCTTTTTATCAGCAATAACTTGAAGTAATAATTTTCTGTATGACTTTATCAGTCTCTCATATCGGAGGAATGTTATCCCACTCTTCTTTACAACATTGCTTCAGTTCATTGAGGTTTGCAGGCATTAGTTTATGCACAGCTCTCTTAAGGTCCCGCCAAAGCATTTCAATCGGGTTGAGGTCTGGACTTTGACTGGGCCATTGCAACATCTTGATTTTTTCTTTTTCAGGCATTCTGTTTTAGTTTGCTGGTGTTCTTGGGATCATTGTCCTGTTGCATGACCTAATGTCGGCTAAACTTTAGCTGTCAGATGGCCTCACATTTGACTCTCGAATACTTTGGTATACAGATGAGTTAATGGTCAACTCAATGACTACAAGGTGGCCAGGTCCTCCAAATCTTCTCCCCTTCACGTGTGCTTGACAGTTTGTATGAGGTATTCGTGCTGAGTTTGGTTTTTGCCAAACGTAGTGCTTTGCATTTTGGCCAAACATCTCCACTTTGGTCTTGTCTGTCCAAAGGACATTGTTCCAGAAGACTTGTGGTTTGTTCAGATGCAACTTTGCAAACCTAAGCCATGCTGCGGTGCTCTTTTTAGAGAGAAGAGGTTTTCTCCTGGCAACCCTTCCATACAAACCATACTTGTTCAGTCTTTTTCTAATTGTACTGTCATGAACTTTAACACTTAACATGCTAACTGAGGGCTGTAGAGTCTAAGATGTAACTCTTGGGTTTTTTGCAATTTCTCTGAGTATTGCAAAGTCTGACCTTGGGATGAATTTGCTGGGACGTTCACACCTGGGAAGATTGGCAACTGTTTTGTATGTATTCCACTTGTGAATAATCTTTCTCACTGTGGAATGATGGACTTTAAATTGTTTGGACATGGCCTTATAACCCTTCCCAGATTGATAGGCAGCAACAATTGCTTCTCTAATATCATTGCTGATGTTTTTCCACCTAGGCATTGTGGTGTTAACACACACCTGAATGCTCCAGACCAGCAAACTGCTAAAACTTTGGCTTTTATAGAGGTGGTCACACCTATTGATGATCAATTAATCAAAAACATTTGATTAGCAGAACCTGGCTGCTACTTAGTCTCTTAATTCTTATGGAAGCAGTAATGGTGTACTTAGTCATTCACACGTGACTTCTCCATTTTTGTTAAATAAATCATGAAAGGTGTAATATGTCATATGTTGTTCATCTTAGGTTGTATTTACCTAATTTAAAGACCTGTTAAGGACCAGATGATTGTTATGTCCTGATACGTAAAACTATAGAAAACAAAAAAGGTTGTATTTTATTTTTTGCATGACTGTACCATAACCTCTGAAATCATTGTTAAGACATTTATTGCAATAATTTATAAATATATATACATACACACACATTGGGGTCTATCTATCAAGCTCCGAATGGAGCTTGATGGTCTGTGTTTCTGGCGAGCCCGCAGACTCGCCAGAAACAGCAGTTATGAAACTGTGGTCACAAAGAGTGCTGCTCCATAACCTGTCCGCCTGCTCTGATGAGGTGGACAGGAATCGCCGGAATTCAACCCGATCGAGTTGATCGACACCCCCTGCTGGCGGTCGATTGGCCGTGAGTCTGCAGGGGGCGGCGTTGCACCAGCAGCTCACAAGAGCTGCTGGTGCAATGCTGAATATGGAGAGCGTATTGCTCTCCGCATTCAGTGATGTCTGTCGGATCAGGTCCAACAGACATTTGTTAAATAGGCCTCCATATATGAGTGAAATACTTGATTTGAATATATTATATGTGATTTGTAATATTCTAGCCATAACACTTTACTTCAGATCTCCAAGAGTGCTACATTTTCAGTGCTATAATGTGTTGCACTTGAGCTAATTGAAGAGCAATTATATTAAGAATTTTGCAATCACGCATATGCCACAACAGCAAGTAAACTTGTTTGAATTTTGTTCATGGAAAGGGTATTTAAAAGAAATGAAACACAAGGAAATTGTGATATAATGTTACTCATTGTGCATAGTACAAATGCAGTATACTTGCATTATTTATTTTGCCTAATTATCCTATAATTTAACTAAGAAAATAGTAGGGTTTCCGGTTCTGAGAATTAGAAGTGCACAGTCCTAACCCTCCTGTAGTTCCTAAATGGTTTTAACAAAGGTTATAAGATAAACTACTGAACAATGTGAATTGTTTACTTTAGTAAAAAGTCAGGATAATCTCTTCCTTCAAATAAGGCACGTGGTGGAATAAGTTTAGCAATTAAAAAAACTATTGCAGCAAACAGAGTATCAATATGTTCACATTCTGCTACTACGTTCATTTATTGCAATATCTTATGTCCCTAAATGAATGAATAGTATAGTGTGTACATTTCATATTTGAGTATTGAATGCTGATTGGCTGCTGAGGTAAGCTCTATTTGACTGGATGAACATCAACATACAAGTATCAAAAACTTGTAACATTCTGATAAAAGACCATTAAATATAGTAAAATTGTATAATCAACAAGTGAACAATAAAAAACAAAATTTATGCTTACCTGATAAATTTATTTCTCTTGTGGTGTATCCAGTCCACGGGTTCATCCATTAATTGTGGGATATTCTCCTTCCCAACAGGAAGCTGCAAGAGGACACCCACAGCAGAGCTGTCTATATAGCTCCTCCCCTAACTGCCACCCCCAGTCATTCGACCGAAGACAAGCAAGAAAAAAGGAGAAACTATAGGGTGCAGTGGTGACTGTAGTTTAAAAAATAAAAAACACCTGCCTTAAAATGACAGGGCGGGCCGTGGACTGGATACACCACAAGAGAAATAAATTTATCAGGTAAGCATAAATTTTGTTTTCTCTTGTAAAGGTGTATCCAGTCCACGGGTTCATCCATTACTTGTGGGATACCAATACCAAAGCTTTAGGACACGGATGAAGGGAGGGACAAGGCAGGCACTTAAACAGAAGGCACCACTGCCTGTAAGACCTTTCTCCCAAAAATAGCCTCCGAAGAAGCAAAAGTATCGAATTTGTAGAATTTAGAAAAAGTATGAAGCGAAGACCAAGTCGCTGCCTTACAAATCTGTTCAACAGAGGCCTCATTTTTAAAAGTCCATGTGGAAGCTACCGCTCTAGTGGAATGAGCTGTAATTCTTTCAGGAGGCTGCTGACCAGCAGTCTCATAAGCTAAGCGTATTATACTTCTTAGCCAAAAAGAAAGAGAAGTTGCTGAAGCCTTTTGGCCTCTCCTCTGTCCAGAGTAGACAACAAACAAAGCAGATGTTTGACGAAAATCCTTCGTAGCTTGTAAATTAAACTTTAAAGCATGAACCACATCAAGATTGTGTAAAAGACGTTCCTTCTTTGAGGAAGGATTAGGACATAATGAAGGAACAACAATCTTCTGATTGATGTTCTTATTAGATACTACCTTAGGAAGAAACCCAGGTTTGATACGCAAAACTACCTTATCTGCATGGAAAATCAGATAAGGGTTATCAAACTGTAAAGCAGATAACTCCGAAACTCTTCGAGCCGAGGAGATAACTACTAGAAACAGAACTTTCCAAGATAAAAGTTTAATATCTATGGAATGCAGAGGTTCAAACGGAACCCCTTGAAGAACCTTAAGAACTAAATTTAAACTCCATGGCGGAGCAACAGGTTTAAACACAGGCTTAATTCTAACTAAAGCCTGACAAAATGACTGAACGTCTTGAACCTCAGCCAGGCGTTTGTGCAAAAGAATAGACAGAGCAGAAATCTGTCCCTTTAAGGAACTAGCAGACAATCCTCTCTCCAATCCCTCCTGGAGAAAGGATAAGATTCTAGAAATCCTGACTTTACTCCATGAGTAACCCTTGGATTCACACCAATGAAGATATTTACACCATATCTTATGATAGATTTTCCTGGTGACAGGCTTTCGAGCCTGAATTAAGGTATCAATGACCGACTCGGAAAAATCACGCTTTGATAGAATCAAGCGTTCAATCTCCAAGCAGTCAGACGCAGAGAAATTAGATTTGGATGTTTGAAAGGACCTTGAAGTAGAAGGTCCTGTCTCAGCGGCAGAGTCCATGGTGGAAAGGATGACATGTCCACCAGATCTGCATACCAAGTCCTGCATGGCCACGCAGGAGCTATCAAAATCACCGAAGCTCTCTCCTGCTTGATCTTGGCAATCAGACGAGGGAGCAGAGGAAACGGTGGAAACACATAAGCCAGGCTGAAGGACTAGGGCGCTGCTAGAGCATCTATCAGCACTGCCTTGGGATCCCTGGACCTGGACCCGTAACAAGGAAGCTTGGCATTCTGACCAGACGCCATGAGATCCAGTTCTGGTTTGCCCCATAGTTGAATCAACTGGGCAAATACCTCCGGATAGAGTTCCCACTCCCACGGATGAAAAGTCTGCCCACTTAAAAAATCCACCTCCCAGTTCTCTACTCCTGGGATATGGATAGCTGAGAGATGGCAAGAGTGAACCTCTGCCCCTAGAATTATCTTTGAAACCTCCAACATTGCCAGGGGGCTCTTTGTACCCCCCTGATGGTTGATATAGGCTACAGTCGTGATGTTGTCTGACTGAAATCTGATGAACCTGACCACAGCTAGCCGAGGCCAAGCCTAAAGAGCATTGAATATCGCTCTTAGTTCCAGAATGTTTATCGGAAGGAGGGCTTCCTCCTGAGTCCACGAACCCTGAGCCTTCAGGGAGTTCCAGACTGCACCCCAGCCCAGAAGGCTGGCATCTGTCGTCACTATAATCCATCTGGCCTGCAGAAGCTCATTCCCCTGGACAGATGGACCCGAGATAGCCACCAGAGAAGAGAATCTCTGGTCTCTTGATCCAGATTTAGCAGAGGGGACAAATCTGTGTAATCCCCATTCCACTGATTGAGCATGCAAAGTTGCAGTGGTCTGAGATGTAGGCGGGCAAACGGAACTATGTCCATTGCCGCTACCATTAAGCCGATTACTTCCATACACTGAGCCACTGACGGCTGAGAAGTGGAATAAAGAGCACGGCAGGAAGTTAGAAGCTTTGACAACCTGACCTCTGTCTGATAGATTCAGTAGAAAAGAAGATTTTTCTGAGTTCCTAGGAAGAAAACTCTTGTGAGAGGGGAGGGAGAACTCTTTTCTTCGTTCACCTTCCACCTGTGAGACCTCAGAAAGGCCAGAACAATGTCCTTTGAAAAGTCGACGCCTGTATCAGAATGTCGTCTAGGTAAGGGGCCACCACTATGCCCCGTGACCTTAGAACCGCCAGTAGGGACCCTAGAACCTTCGTAAAGATTCTTGGTGCTGTGGCTAACCCGAAGGGAAGAGCCACAAACTGGTAATGCCTGTCTAGGAAGGCAAACCTGAGAAACCGATGATGATCTCTGTGTATCGGAATGTGGAGATAAGCATCCTTTAAGTCCACGGTAGTCATATATTGACCCTCCTGGATCAAAGGTAGGATTGTTCGAATAGTCTCCATCTTGAAGGATGGGACCCTGAGAAATTTGTTTAGGATCTTGAGATCCAAGATTGGTCTGAAAGTTCCCTCTTTTTTGGGAACTATAAACAGATTTGAATAGAATCCTTGCCCCTGTTCCTCCCTTGGAACTGGGTGGATCACTCCCATGACCAGAAGGTCTTTAACACAACGTAAGAATGCCTCTCTCTTTATCTGGTTTGCAGATAATTGTGAGAGATGAAATCTCCCTTTTGGAGATGAGGCCTTGAAATCCAGAAGATATCCCTGGGAAACAATCTCCAGAGCCCAGGGATCCTGGACGTCTCTTGCCCAAGCCTGGGCAAAGAGAGAAAGTCTGCCCCCAACTAGATCCGGTCCCGGATCGGGGGCTACTCCTTCATGCTGTCTTAGAGGCAGCAGCAGGTTTCATGGCCTGCTTTCCCTTGCTCCAAGCCTGGTTAGGTCTCCAGACTGGCTTGGACTGGGCAAAATTTCCTTCTTGTTTTGCAGAAGAGGAAATTGAAGCTGCACCGCTCTTGAATTTCCGAAAGGAACGAAAATTAGTCTGTTTGGTCCTTAATTTGTTGCACCTATCCTGGGGAAGGGCGTGGCATTTTCCTCCAGTAATATCAGAAATGATCTCCTTCAGTCCAGGCCCGAATAGGGTCTGCCCTTTGAAGGGGATGTTGAGAAACTTAGACTTTGAAACCTGAAACCTGAATTCTTAGCCGTTAGCTTAGTTAAATGAAAAATGGCGTCCAAAATAAATGAATTGGCTAACTTAAGAGCTTTAAGCCTGTCTAGAATATCATCCAACGGGGTCTTCACCTGTAGAGCCTCTTCAAGAGACTCGAACCGGAAAGCCGCTGCAGCAGTGACTGGGGCAATGCAAGAGGCTGGAGAATAAAACCTTGTTGTATAAAGATTTTCTTAAGAAAACCCTCTAATTTTTTATCCATTGGATCTAGGAAAGCACAACTGTCCTCTACGGGGATAGTTGTATGCTTAGCTAGGGTAGATACTGCTCCCTCCACCTTAGGGACCGTCTGCCACGAGTCCCGTGTAGCAGCATCTATGGGAAACATCTTTTTAAATGCAGGAGGGGGAGAGAGCGGTACACCTGGTCTATCCCATTCCTTCGTAATAATTTCTGAAAACCTCTTAGGGATTGGAAAAACATTAGTGTAAACAGGCACTGCAAAGTATTTGTCCATTTTACACAATTTCTCTGGGACTACAATGGTGTCACAGTCATCCAGAGTTGCTAAAACCTCCCTGAGCAACAAGCGGAGGTGTTCAAGCTTAAATCTAAATGCTGTCATTTCAGAGTCAGACTGAAGTAACGCCTTCCCTGAATCAGAAATGTCACCCACAGATAGAAGCTCTCCTGCTTCGGCTTCTGTACATTGTGAGGGTATATCAGACATAGCTACTAAAGCGTCAGAAAGCTCTGTATTTGTTCTAGCCCCAGAGCTGGCTCGCTTTCCTTTTAACCCTGGCAGTTTGGACAATACCTCTGTGAGGGTATGATTCATAACTGCCGCCATGTCTTGTAAGGTAAACGCATTGGACGCACCAGATGTACTTGGCGTCACTTGCGCGGGAGATATAGGTTCTGACACATTGGGAGAGCTAGGTGGTTTAACCTCCCTTTTGTCAGTCTGAGAAACCTCTGGTGATAAATCCTTAAAACCCATAATATGGTCTTTATAACTTATAGAAAGGTCAGTGCATTTGGCACACATTCTAAGAGGGGGTTCCACAATGGCTTCTAAACATAATGAACAAGGAGTTTCCTCTATGTCAGACATGTTTAACAGACTAGTAATGAGACCAGCAAGCTTGGAAAACACTTTAATAAATTTGAAAAAGCAATTAAACAAAAACGGTACTGTGCCTTTAAGAGAAAAAAAACTACCACATAAACTGCAAAACAGTGATAAAAAGAAGTAAACTACGAAATTTTTACAGTGTGTATAAGAGACTAAAGCAGCATTGCACCCACTTGCAAATGGATGATTAACCCCGTAGGCCCCAAAACGGATTAGAAAAACGGTAAAACCGTTAAAAAACAGTCAAACACACTGCCACAGCTCTGCTGTGGCTCCTACCTGCCCTTAAACACGATTTTTGCAGGAAAAACACCCTCTATAGTGGTCCTAGATGCCAGAAGACTCCTTTAGGGAAGCTGGATGTCTCAGTCTGAATATCAACTGCGCATAAAGTGCGCAAAATAGGCCCCTCCCACCATGCACTGAATGTCAGAGGGCCTTAAAAAAAGTACTCCTAGGAGTGATCTAACAAGCCAAGTGGAAAACTAGGCCCCAAATAAAGATTTATCACCCTCAGAGAAAAATCGTTTACTATAAAACATGCAAACGTTTTTACACTAAGTAATATGAGTATTAACATGAATAATACCCTTTTTTGCAAGCATGATCCCAGTTGCTGTTAAATCACTGTATCAGGCTTACCTTAAATATACCAGGCACTGTCAGCATTTTCTAGACCTTATCTCTCTAGAAAAAAATATACTGAACATACCTCAAAGCAGGCAATCTGAAGACCATCCCCCCAACTGAAGTTTTCTTTCCATACTCTTCAGTTATGTGTGAGAACAGCAATGGACCTTAGTTACAAACCGCTAAGATCATCAAACCTCCAGACAGAATTCTTCTTCCAATTTCTGCCTGAGAGTAAAACAGTACAACGCCAGTACCATTTAAAAATAAACTTTTGATTGAAGGTAAAAACTACACTAAGTCACCACATCTCTCTTGATACTTCCTTTCTTGTCGAGAGCTGCAAGAGAATGACTGGGGGTGGCAGTTAGGGGAGGAGCTATATAGACAGCTCTGCTGTGGGTGTCCTCTTGCAGCTTCCTGTTGGGAAGGAGAATATCCCACAAGTAATGGATGAACCCGTGGACTGGATACACCTTTACAAGAGAAAAGGCAATGCAATAGTAATTATAACTAAATTAGCAGTATTTTTTCTCACAAATTTTAAAATGTAATTTATTTTTCTTGGCGCCCCCGTATCATGTGACACCAACCAGCCAATCACAGACTCTTTTACATAGGAAACTCTAGCACATGCTCAGTAGTAGCTGATGCTTCAAAGTGTGCATATAAAAAGTCAATTTGATCATGTAAGTAAATTGGTCTGTATCTGAATCATAAAAGTTTAATTTGACTTTCGTTTCCCTTTAATATTTTTCAGCACACCAATGGTAAACTTTGGAGGTTTAGAAAAAACACAGATGGAAACAGTGGAGAATCTTTATACTGTATAAACTAACTTATCATGAAATTCTGAAAACTGGATGGATTCAAGAATAGAAAATAATGGATGCACTAATATTTTGATTCATTTCAAACTCAAAAACATTTACTTTCCACAATTATTAATAGAAAAATATCTTATTTATATTCCTAGAGGTCAACGTACAAAAAAATTAAACACAAAGGCCTGGATTCCAACCAGTTTAATTTCACATTCAAAAACAGCTTATCGCTTACCTGTCAACTGGCCTGTCATGAAAAAGTTTTTAAAGATTAATCAGTAAAAAGTTTGAGAATATAAATTTGGCACCTGTGTGAGATAGAAGTCGTAGTTAAAAAACATAATTTATGTACGAACTTACCTGATAAATTCATTTCTTTCATATTAGCAAGAGTCCATGAGCTAGTGACGTATGGGATATACATTCCTACCAGGAGGGGCAAAGTTTCCCAAACCTTAAAATGCCTATAAATACACCCCTCACCACACCCCAAGGAAGTGTCAATGCATACACTGCTTCCGCCTGAGGATCCCCGGACCTGAATAGGCCCCTGAAAAAACACATCTGGGTAAAGAGACCATTCTCCCGGATGTAAAGCTTGATTGACAGAGATAATCCGCTTCCCAATTGTCTATACCTGGGAAATGGACCGCAGAAATTAGACAGGAGCTGGATTTAGCCCAAGTAAGTATCCGAGATACTTCTTTCACAGCCTAAGGACTGAGAGTCCCACCCTGATGATTGACATACGCCACAGTTGTGACATTGTCTGTCTGAAAAATAATAAACATCTCTTTCTTCAAAAAGAAGCCAAAACTGAAGAACTCTGAGAAATGCACAGAGTTCCAAAATATTGAATGGTAATCTCGCCTCCTGAGATTTCCAAACCCCTTGTGCTGACAGAGATCCCCAGACAGCCTCCCAACCTAAAAGACTCGCATCTGTAGTGATCATGGTCCAGGTTGAATGAACCGAAGAGACCCGTAGAACTATATGATGGTGATCTAACCACCAAGTCAAAGATAGTTGAACATTGGGATTCAAAGATATAAAAAGTGATATCCTAGAATCCCTGTACCATTAATTCAGCATAAAAAACTGCTATGAAAATGAGCAAAGGGAATCGAATCCAATGCTGCTGCCATGAGACCTAAAACTTCCATGCATATAGCAACTGAAGGAAATAATAGAGACTGAAGGTTCCGAAAAATGGAACCCAATAAAATTGTCACTTGTCTGTTAGAGACAAAGACATTGACACAATCTACCTAAAAAAGGTGACCCTTGTCTGAGGAATCAAGGAGCTTTTGATAAAAAGATCCTCTAACCATTTCTTGAAGAAACAACAAAAGTTGAATCATATGAGATTCCGTGGAACGAAAAGACTGAGCCAGTACCATGAGACCGTCCAAATAAGGAAACACTGAGAACCTTGAAAAGATTCTTAGAGCTGTCGCTAGACCAGAAGGAAAAGCAACAAATTGGTAATGCTTGTCAAAAAAAAGAGAATCTCAGAAAATGAAAATAATCTGTATTAAAACAGAAAATGAAGATATGCATCTATTGTATTTATTATAAACAAATAATGCCCTCACTGACCAAAAGGCAGAATAGACCATATAATCACCATTCTAAAAGATGGTACACTTATATGACAATTCAAAAAAATCTTCTATCTTTTGGACAATGACTACAGGGAGTGCAGAATTATTAGGCAAGTTGTATTTTTGAGGATTAATTTTATTATTGAACTACAACCATGTTCTCAATGAACCCAAAAAACTCATTAATATCAAAGCTGAATAGTTTTGGAAGTAGTTTTTAGTTTGTTTTTAGTTATAGCTATTTTAGGGGGATATCTGTGTGTGCAGGTGACTATTACTGTGCATAATTATTAGGCAACTTAACAAAAAACAAATATATACCCATTTCAATTATTTATTTTTACCAGTGAAACCAATATAACATCTCAACATTCACAAATATACATTTCTGACATTCAAAAACAAAACAAAAACAAATCAGTGACCACTATAGCCACCTTTCTTTGCAAGGACACTCAAAAGCCTGCCATCCATGGATTCTGTCAGTGTTTTGATCTGTTCACCATCAACATTGCGTGCAGCAGCAGCCACAGCCTCCCAGACACTGTTCAGAGAGGTGTACTGTTTTCCCTCCTTGTAAATCTCACATTTGATGATGGACCACAGGTTCTCAATGGGGTTCAGATCAGGTGAACAAGGAGGCCATGTCATTAGATTTTCTTCTTTTATACCCTTTCTTGCCATCCACGCTGTGGAGTACTTGGACGCGTGTGATGGAGCATTGTCCTGCATGAAAATCATGTTTTTCTTGAAGGATGCAGACTTCTTCCTGTACCACTGCTTGAAGGTGTCTTCCAGAAACTGGCAGTAGGACTGGGAGTTGAGCTTGACTCCATCCTCAACCCGAAAAGGCCCCACAAGCTCATCTTTGATGATACCAGCCCAAACCAGTACTCCACCTCCACCTTGCTGGCGTCTGAGTCGGACTGGAGCTCTCTGCCCTTTACCAATCCAGCCACGGGCCCATCCATCTGGCCCATCAAGACTCACTCTCATTTCATCAGTCCATAAAACCTTAGAAAAATCAGTCTTGAGATATTTCTTGGCCCAGTCTTGACGTTTCAGCTTGTGTGTCTTGTTCAGTGGTGGTCGTCTTTCAGCCTTTCTTACCTTGGCCATGTCTCTGAGTATTGCACACCTTGTGCTTTTGGGCACTCCAGTGATGTTGCAGCTCTGAAATATGGCCAAACTGGTGGCAAGTGGCATCTTGGCAGCTGCACGCTTGACTTTTCTCAGTTCATGGGCAGTTATTTTGCGCCTTGGTTTTTCCACACGCTTCTTGCGACCCTGTTGACTATTTTGAATGAAACGCTTGATTGTTCGATGATCACGCTTCAGAAGCTTTGCAATTTTAAGAGTGCTGCATCCCTCTGCAAGATATCTCACTATTTTTGACTTTTCTGAGCCTGTCAAGTCCTTCTTTTGACCCATTTTGCCAAAGGAAAGGAAGTTGCCTAATAATTATGCACACCTGATATAGGGTGTTGATGTCATTAGACCACACCCCTTCTCATTACAGAGATGCACATCACCTAATATGCTTAATTGGTAGTAGGCTTTCGAGCCTATACAGCTTGGAGTAAGACAACATGCATAAAGAGGATGATGTGGTCAAAATACTCATTTGCCTAATAATTCTGCACTCCCTGTAGTTTTGAATAAAACCCCCAAACCCTGTTCCTAAAATGGAACTGGTATAAATACCCCAGAAAACTCCAGGTCTGAGCAGCGCCTTGAGCCCCAACGGGTGACCAGCCACGCTTCACAAGAACCCAATACATACAGGTCTGAAACACACTTCAGGAAACTGTGAGCCTTACTGGAATAGCTGGAATATGTTAGAGAAAAAAAAAGACTCCTCACAGGCGGTTTTACTCTGAATCCTATTCTGTACCCAAATCTAAGAAGTTTTGACCGAATTGAACCAAACAAATTTTTAAAAAGTCTTAACCTGCCCCTTACCAGCTAAGCTGGAATAAGAACCGCACCTACATGCAAATTTGGGGAGCTGACTTTGATCTTTTAAATGGCTTAAATTGAATGAAGAAAACTTCCAATTATAAACATGTTACTTGGGGAAGAATTAGAATTCCGTTCCTTAGTAAGAACATAAACTAATATAAGTTTAAGATTTAGTCTTAGAACTCAATCTTGAAGCCCAGAGTAACAGTTGAAGAATTGTAACCAATTGTGAACCAAATAATTGATTACCTTGGAAAAAAAAGAAATATGGAATTTAGAAATCAAATTAGCATTCCAAGATTGAAGTCACAAAGTTCTTCTAGCTAAAATAGCTAAAGACATAGATTAAACCTCATTTGAGAAAATATCAAAAAAATGACGACACAAATGAAATTATTAGCATGTTGATCAACTTAAAAATGCTAAACAAATCATAATCCAATACTTGCACTAAAGTATCCAACCAGAAAGTTGAAGCAGTTGCAACATCAGACAAATAAATTACAGGTCTAAGAAAAGTGCCTGAAAATAAATAATTTTCCTTAAATAAGATACAAGTTTCCCATATGAAAGAAAAAATAAATACTATTTGCTATAGGAATAGTAGTATGTTAAGCAAGAGTAAAGATAGCCCCATTAACATGGAGAATCTTTCCACAAAACTGAAAACTAACTGCCGGCAAAGGATACAATTTAAAAACCTTAAAGAAGGAATAAAAGAAATTCCCGGCCTATTCCATTCCCTAGTATCAGGAACTGGAAAAAAACCTCTGAAGAAACCACAGAAGGTTAATAAGCAGAATTTAATGTTAGCTAGTCAAAATTAAAAGAACTAGTTACTTCAATATCCAAAATAATCAACACCTTTTCAACAAAGAACGAATGTACTCTATTTAAAAATAAAAAAGTAGATTTGTTAGTGTCAATATCTGATGAAGAATATTCTGAATGAGAAAAAACGCCATCAGAGAAGGATAATTCAGTATGTTGTTGGTCATTTGAAACTTCATCAACTAAATGAGAAGTTTAAAAAAGACCTAAAAATTTTATTAGAAGGCGGTATGGCAGACAAGCCTTTAGAATAGAATCATAAAAATATTCTTATAAATTCCTAAGTATATCTAGTACATTAGATGTAAAAAGAATAGCAATAGATAATGCATAAATATTAATGGACTCTGCATGTAAAAGTTTATCATGATAACTTATTACAAACCATAGCTAAAGATAAACATAACATTAAAATAAATGAACTTAGCTTTGGTAGGACTGATATCAGTCATCAGGAATCCAATAGTATTTTCTGATACAGGAACAGTTTTTGGAATATCTTGCAATATGTAATAGAAAAAACAACATATAAAGCAAAATTATCAAATTCCTTAAATGATAGTTTCAGGAATGGGAAAAAATGCAAACAGAACAGGCCTCTAGAAACCAGAAGCAACTAAAAAATAAGACTTAAATAATGTTAAAAAATCTGGCGCCAAGAATGACGCCCACATATTTTTTGGCGCCAAAAACATCTGCAACAAACACGAAAGCCAAAAATGACGCAACTATGTGAAAACGTCATTAAAAAAAGTCAATTGAAAATTTAGGTAAGAAAAATATTTAAATTCATATGCATTTTCCCAAAAAAAATGAAACTGACAGTCTGAAAGAAGGAAAATAAACTGATTGACCTGAATCATGGCAAATATAAGTATAAAACATATATTAAGAACTTTACATATAAAAGTGCCAAACCATAGCCGAGAGTGTCATAAATAAAAGATAAGACTTACTTACCCAAATACACTCATCTACATAAAGTAGATAGCCAAACCAGTACTGAAACGAGAATCAGTAGAGGTAATGGTATATAAGAGTATATCGTCGATCTGAAAAGGGAGGTAGGAGAAGAAATCTCTACGACCGATAACAGAGAACCTATGAAATAGATCCCCTAGAGGAAGACCATGGTATTCAAATAGGCAATACTCTCTTCACATCCCTCTGACATTCACTGCACTCAGAGGAAAACTGGGCTTCAGTCTGCTGCGAAGCGCATATCAACGTAGAAATCTAGCACAAACTTACTTCACCACCTCCATGGGAGGCAAAGTTTGTAAAACTGAATTGTGGGTGTGGTGAGGGGTGTATTTATAGGCATTTTAAGGTTTGGGAAACTTTGCCCTTCCTGGTAGGAATGTATATCCCATACGTAACTAGGTCATGGACTCTTGCTAATTACATGAAAGAAATGTGTTTTAATTGAAGGGAAAAAACATAATTTATGTAAGAACTTACCTGATAAATTCATTTCTTTCATATTAGCAAGAGTCCATGAGCTAGTGACGTATGGGATATACATTCCTACCAGGAGGGGCAAAGTTTCCCAAACCTCAAAATGCCTATAAATACACCCCTCACCACACCCACAAATCAGTTTAACGCATAGCCAAGAAGTGGGGTGATAAGACAAAAGTGCGAAAGCATAAAAAATAAGGAATTGGAATAATTGTGCTTTATACAAAAAAATCATAACCACCACAAAAAAGGGTGGGCCTCATGGACTCTTGCTAATATGAAAGAAATTAATTTATCAGGTAAGTTCTTACATAAATTATGTTTTCTTTCATGTAATTAGCAAGAGTCCATGAGCTAGTGACGTATGGGATAATGAATACCCAAGATGTGGATCTTCCACGCAAGAGTCACTAGAGAGGGAGGGATAAAATAAAGACAGCCAATTCCGCTGAAAATAATCCACACCCAAAAACATAATTTATGAAAGAACTTACCTGATAAATTCATTTCTTTCATATTAACAAGAGTCCATGAGCTAGTGACGTATGGGATATACATTCCTACCAGGAGGGGCAAAGTTTCCCAAACCTTAAAATGCCTATAAATACACCCCTCACCACACCCACAAATCAGTTTAACGAATAGCCAAGAAGTGGGGTGATAAGAAAAAAAGTGCGAAGCGTATAAAATAAGGAATTGGAATAATTGTGCTTTATACAAAAAAAAACCATAACCACCACAAAAAAGGGTGGGCCTCATGGACTCTTGTTAATATGAAAGAAATGAATTTATCAGGTAAGTTCTTACATAAATTATGTTTTCTTTCATGTAATTAACAAGAGTCCATGAGCTAGTGACGTATGGGATAATGACTACCCAAGATGTGGATCTTTCCACACAAGAGTCACTAGAGAGGGAGGGATAAAATAAAGACAGCCAATTCCTGCTGAAAATAATCCACACCCAAATAAAAGTTTAACAAAAAACATAAGCAGAAGATTCAAACTGAAACCGCTGCCTGAAGAACTTTTCTACCAAAAACTGCTTCAGAAGAAGAAAATACATCAAAATGGTAGAATTTAGTAAAAGTATGCAAAGAGGACCAAGTTGCTGCTTTGCAGATCTGGTCAACCGAAGCTTCATTCCTAAACGCCCAGGAAGTAGAAACTGACCTAGTAGAATGAGCTGTAATTCTTTGAGGCGGAATTTTACCCGACTCAACATAGGCAAGATGAATTAAAGATTTCAACCAAGATGCCAAAGAAATGGCAGAAGCTTTCTGGCCTTTCCTAGAACCGGAAAAGATAACAAATAGACTAGAAGTCTTACGGAAAGATTTCGTAGCTTCAACATAATATTTCAAAGCTCTAACAACATCCAAAGAATGCAATGATTTCTCCTTAGAATTCTTAGGATTAGGACATAATGAAGGAACCACAATTTCCCTACTAATGTTGTTGGAATTCACAACTTTAGGTAAGAATTCAAAAGAAGTTCGCAACACCGCCTTATCCTGATGAAAAATCAGAAAAGGAGACTCACACGAAAGAGCAGATAATTCAGAAACTCTTCTAGCAGAAGAGATGGCCAAAAGGAACAAAACTTTCCAAGAAAGTAATTTAATGTCCAATGAATGCATAGGTTCAAACGGAGGAGCTTGAAGAGCTCCCAGAACCAAATTCAAACTCCATGGAGGAGAAATTGACTTAATGACAGGTTTTATACGAACCAAAGCTTGTACAAAACAATGAATATCAGGAAGAATAGCAATCTTTCTGTGAAAAAGAACAGAAAGAGCGGAGATTTGTCCTTTCAAAGAACTCGCGGACAAACCCTTATCTAAACCATCCTGAAGAAACTGTAAAATTCTCGGTATTCTAAAAGAATGCCAAGAAAAATGATGAGAAAGACACCAAGAAATATAAGTCTTCCAGACTTTATAATATATCTCTCGAGATACAGATTTACGAGCCTGTAACATAGTATTAATCACGGAGTCAGAGAAACCTCTATGACCAAGAATCAAGCGTTCAATCTCCATACCTTTAAATTTAAGGATTTCAGATCCGGATGGAAAAAAGGACCTTGTGACAGAAGATCTGGTCTTAACGGAAGAGTCCATGGTTGGCAAGATGCCATCCGGACAAGATCCGTATACCAAAACCTGTGAGGCCATGCCGGAGCTATTAGCAGAACAAACGAGCATTCCCTCAGAATCTTGGAGATTACTCTTGGAAGAAGAACTAGAGGCGGAAAGATATAGGCAGGATGATACTTCCAAGGAAGTGATAATACATCCACTGCCTCCGCCTGAGGATCCCGGGATCTGGACAGATACCTGGGAAGTTTCTTGTTTAGATGAGAGGCCATCAGATCTATCTCTGGGAGCCCCCACATTTGAACAATCTGAAGAAATACCTCTGGGTGAAGAGACCATTCGCCCGGATGCAACGTTTGGCGACTGAGATAATCCGCTTCCCAATTGTCTACACCTGGGATATGAACCGCAGAGATTAGACAGGAGCTGGATTCCGCCCAAACCAAAATTCGAGATACTTCTTTCATAGCCAGAGGACTGTGAGTCCCTCCTTGATGATTGATGTATGCCACAGTTGTGACATTGTCTGTCTGAAAACAAATGAACGATTCTCTCTTCAGAAGAGGCCAAAACTGAAGAGCTCTGAAAACTGCACGGAGTTCCAAGATATTGATCGGTAATCTCACCTCCTGAGATTCCCAAACTCCTTGTGCCGTCAGAGATCCCCACACAGCTCCCCAACCTGTGAGACTTGCATCTGTTGAAATTACAGTCCAGGTCGGAAGAACAAAAGAAGCCCCCTGAATTAAACGATGGTGATCTGTCCACCACGTTAGAGAGTGCCGAACAATCGGTTTTAAAGATATTAATTGATATATCTTCGTGTAATCCCTGCACCATTGGTTCAGCATACAGAGCTGAAGAGGTCGCAAGTGAAAACGAGCAAAGGGGATCGCGTCCGATGCAGCAGTCATAAGACCTAGAATTTCCATGCATAAGGCTACTGAAGGGAATGATTGAGACTGAAGGTTTCGACAGGCTGTAATCAATTTTAGACGTCTCTTGTCTGTTAAAGACAAAGTCATGGACACTGAATCTATCTGGAAACCCAGAAAGGTTACCCTTGTTTGAGGAATCAAAGAACTTTTTGGTAAATTGATCCTCCAACCATGATCTTGAAGAAACAACACAAGTCGATTCGTATGAGACTCTGCTAAATGTAAAGACGGAGCAAGTACCAAGATATCGTCCAAATAAGGAAATACCACAATACCCTGTTCTCTGATTACAGACAGAAGGGCACCGAGAATCTTTGTGAAAATTCTTGGAGCTGTAGCAAGGCCAAACGGTAGAGCCACAAATTGGTAATGCTTGTCTAGAAAAGAGAATCTCAGGAACTGATAATGATCTGGATGAATCGGAATATGCAGATATGCATCCTGTAAATCTATTGTGGACATATAATTCCCTTGCTGAACAAAAGGCAATATAGTCCTTACAGTTACCATCTTGAACGTTGGTATCCTTACATAACGATTCAATAATTTTAGATCCAGAACTGGTCTGAAGGAATTCTCCTTCTTTGGTACAATGAAGAGATTTGAATAAAACCCCATCCCCTGTTCCGGAACTGGAACTGGCATAATTACTCCAGCCAACTCTAGATCTGAAACACAATTCAGAAATGCTTGAGCTTTCACTGGATTTACTGGGACATGGGAAAGAAAAAATCTCTTTGCAGGAGGTCTCATCTTGAAACCAATTCTGTACCCTTCTGAAACAATGTTCTGAATCCAAAGATTGTGAACAGAATTGATCCAAATTTCTTTGAAAAAACGTAACCTGCCCCCTACCAGCTGAACTGGAATGAGGGCCGTACCTTCATGTGAACTTAGAAGCAGGCTTTGCCTTTCTAGCAGGCTTGGATTTATTCCAGACTGGAGATGGTTTCCAAACTGAAACTGCTCCTGAGGACGAAGGATCAGGCTTTTGTTCTTTGTTGAAACGAAAGGAACGAAAACGATTGTTAGCCCTGTTTTTACCTTTAGACTTTTTATCCTGTGGTAAAAAAGTTCCTTTCCCACCAGTAACAGTTGAAATAATAGAATCCAACTGAGAACCAAATAATTTGTTTCCCTGGAAAGAAATGGAAAGTAGAGTTGATTTAGAAGCCATATCAGCATTCCAAGTCTTAAGCCATAAAGCTCTTCTGGCTAAGATAGCCAGAGACATAAATCTAACATCAACTCTAATAATATCAAAAATGGCATCACAGATGAAATTATTAGCATGCTGGAGAAGAATAATAATATCATGAGAATCACGATTTGTTACTTGTTGCGCTAGAGTTTCCAACCAAAAAGTTGAAGCTGCAGCAACATCAGCCAATGATATAGCAGGTCTAAGAAGATTACCTGAACATAGATAAGCTTTTCTTAGAAAAGATTCAATTTTTCTATCTAAAGGATCCTTAAACGAGGTACCATCTGACGTAGGAATGGTAGTACGTTTAGCAAGGGTAGAAATAGCCCCATCAACTTTAGGGATTTTGTCCCAAAATTCTAACCTGTCAGGCGGAACAGGATATAATTGCTTAAAACGTTTAGAAGGAGTAAATGAATTACCCAATTTATCCCATTCCTTAGCAATTACTGCGGAAATAGCATTAGGAACAGGAAAGACTTCTGGAATAACCGCAGGAGCTTTAAAAACCTTATCCAAACGTATAGAATTAGTATCAAGAGGACTAGAATCCTCTATTTCTAAAGCAATTAGTACTTCTTTAAGTAAAGAGCGAATAAATTCCATCTTAAATAAATATGAAGATTTATCAGCATCAATCTCTGAGACAGAATCCTCTGAACCAGAAGAGTCCAAAGAATCAGAATGATGGTGTTCATTTAAAAATTCATCTGTAGAGAGAGAAGATTTAAAAGACTTTTTACGTTTACTAGAAGGAGAAATAACAGACAAAGCCTTCTTTATGGATTCAGAAACAAAATCTCTTATGTTATCAGGAACATTCTGCACCTTAGATGTTGAGGGAACTGCAACAGGCAATGGTACATCACTAAAGGAAATATTATCTGCTTTAACAAGTTTGTCATGACAATTATTACAAACAACAGCTGGAGGAATAGCTACCAAAAGTTTACAGCAGATACACTTAGCTTTGGTAGATCCAGCAGGCAGAGGTTTTCCTGTAGTATCTTCTGGCTCAGATGCAACGTGAGACATCTTGCAATATGTAAGAGAAAAAACAACATATAAAGCAAAATAGATCAAATTCCTTATAAGACAGTTTCAGGAATGGGAAAAAAATGCCAAACATCAAGCTTCTAGCAACCAGAAGCAAATGAAAAATGAGACTGAAATAATGTGGAGACAAAAGCGACGCCCATATTTTTTGGCGCCAAATAAGACGCCCACATTATTTGGCGCCTAAATGCTTTTGGCGCCAAAAATGACGCCACATCCGGAACGCCGACATTTTTGGCGCAAAATAACGTCAAAAATGACGCAACTTCCGGCGACACGTATGACGCCGGAAACGGAAAAGAATTTTTGCGCCAAAAAAGTCCGCGCCAAGAATGACGCAATAAAATGAAGCATTTTCAGCCCCCGCGAGCCTAACAGCCCACAGGGAAAAAAGTCAAATTTTTGAGGTAAGAAAAAATATGATAATTTAAAGCATAATCCCAAATATGAAACTGACTGTCTGGAAATAAGGAAAGTTGAACATTCTGAGTCAAGGCAAATAAATGTTTGAATACATATATTTAGAACTTTATAAAGTGCCCAACCATAGCTTAGAGTGTCACAGAAAATAAGACTTACTTACCCCAGGACACTCATCTACATGTTTGTAGAAAGCCAAACCAGTACTGAAACGAGAATCAGTAGAGGAAATGGTAAATATAAGAGTATATCGTCGATCTGAAAAGGGAGGTAAGAGATGAATCTCTACGACCGATAACAGAGAACCTTATGAAATAGACCCCGTAGAAGGAGATCACTGCATTCAATAGGCAATACTCTCCTCACATCCCTCTGACATTCACTGCACGCTGAGAGGAAAACCGGGCTCCAACTTGCTGCGGAGCGCATATCAACGTAGAATCTAGCACAAACTTACTTCACCACCTCCCTTGGAGGCAAAGTTTGTAAAACTGATTTGTGGGTGTGGTGAGGGGTGTATTTATAGGCATTTTAAGGTTTGGGAAACTTTGCCCCTCCTGGTAGGAATGTATATCCCATACGTCACTAGCTCATGGACTCTTGTTAATTACATGAAAGAAATAAAGTTTAAATCTTATAATGAAAAAAACTGAAATTATAAGCAGAAGAATCAAACTGAAACAGCTGCCTGAAGTACTTTTCTACCAAAAACTGCTTCAGAAGAAGAAAACACATCAAAATGGTAGAATTTAGTAAAAGTATGCAAAGACCAAGTTGCTGCTTTGCAAATCTGATCAACCGAAGCTTCATTCCTAAACGCCCAGGAAGTAGAACTGACCTAGTAGAATGAGCTGTAATCCTTTGAGGCGGAGTTTTACCCGACTCGACATAAGCATGATGAATCAAAGACTTTAGCCAAGACGCCAAAGAAATGGCAGAGGCCTTCTGACCTTTCCTAGAACTGGAAAAGATAACAAATAGACTAGAAGTCTTTCGGAAATTTTTAGTTGGTTCAACATAATATTTCTAAGCTCTAACTACATCCAAAGAATGCAACGATCTTCCCTTAGAATTCTTAGGATTAGGACACAATGAAGGAACCACAATTTCTCTACTAATGTTAGAATTCACAACCTTAGGAAAAAAAATTAAAAGAATTTCGCAACACCGCCTTATCCTGATGAAAAATCAGAAAAGGAGACTCACAAGAAAGAGCAGATAAATCAGAAACTCTTCTAGCAGAAGAGATGGCCAAAAGAAACAAAACTTTCCAAGAAAGTAATTTAATGTCCAGCGAATGCATAGGTTCAAACGGAGGAGCTTGAAGAGCCCCCAGAGCCAAATTCAAACTTCAAGGAGGAGAAATTGACTTAATAACAGGTTTTATACGACCCAAAGCTTGTACAAAACAATGAATATCAGGAAGACTAGCAATCTTTCTGTAAAAAAGAACAGAAAGAGCAGAGATTTGTCCTTTCAAGGAACTTGCAGACAAACCTTTATCCAAACCATCCTGAAGAAACTGTAAAATTCTAGGAATTCTAAAAGAATGCCAAGAAAAATGATGAGAAAAACACCAAGAAATGTAAATCTTCCAGACTCGATAATATATCTTCCTAGATACAGATTTACGAGCCTGTAACATAGTATTAATCAGAGAGTCAGAGAAACCTCTATGACTGAGAATCAAGCGTTCAATCTCCATACCTTCAAATTTAAGGATTTGAGATCCTGATGGAAAAAAAGGACCTTGTGATAGAAGGTCTGGTCTTAACGGAAGAGTCCACGGTTGGCAAGTGGCCATCCGGACAAGAACCGCATACCAAAACCTGTGAGGCCATGCTGGAGCCACCAGCAGAACAAACGAGCACTCCTTTAGAATCTTGGAAATTACTCTTGGAAGAAGAACTAGAGGCGGAAAGATATAGGCAGGATGATACTTCCAAGGAAGTGACAATGCATCCACTGCCTCCGCCTGAGGATCCCTGGATCTGGACAGATACCTGGGAAGCTTCTTGTTTAGATGAGAAGCCATCAGATCTATTTCTGGAAGTCCCCACATTTGAACAATCTGAAGAAATACCTCTGGGTGAAGAGACCATTCGCCCGGATGTAACGTTTGGCGACTGAGATAATCCGCTTCCCAATTGTCTATACCTGGGATATGAACCACAGAAATTAGACAGGAGCTGGATTCCGCCCATACCAGAATTCAAGATACTTCTTTCATAGCCAGAGGACTGTGAGTCCCTCCTTGATGATTGACATATGCCACAGTTGTGACATTGTCCGTCTGAAAACAAATGAACAACTCTCTCTTTAGAAGAGGCCATGACTGAAGAGCTCTGAAAATTGCACGGAGTTCCAAAATATTGATTGGTAATCTCACCTCCTGAGATTCCAAAACCCCTTGTGCTGTCAGAGACCCCCAAACAGCTCCCCAACCTGTCAGACTTGCATCTGTTGAAATCACAGTCCAGGTTGGAAGAACAAAAAGAAGCCCCCTGAACTAAACGATGGTGGTCTGTCCACCACGTCAGAGAGTGTCGTACAATCGGTTTCAAAGATATTAATTGAGATATCTTTGTATAATCCCTGCACCACTGGTTCAGCATACAGAGCTGAAGAAGTCGCATGTGAAAATGAGCAAAGGGGACCGCGTCCAATGCAGCAGTCATAAGACCTAGAATTTCCATGCATAAGGCTACCGAAGGGAAAGATTGAGACTGAAGGTTTCGACAAGCTGAAACCAATTTCAGACGACTCTTGTCTGTCAGAGACAGAGTCAAGGACACTGAATCTATCAGGAAACCTAAAAAGGTTACCCTTGTCTGAGGAATCAACAAACTGGTAAATTGATCCTCCAACCATGTTCTAGAAGAAAACAACACTCATAAAAGACTGGAAAGGTTCTTTCTAGTGAAAATGAGCAAAGGGAATTGAATCCAATGCTGAGGCCATAAGACCTAAAACTTCTGTGCATATATAGCAACTGAAGGAAATAATAGAGACTAAAGGTACCGACAGACGGAACCCAATAGAATTATCCCTTTGTCTGATAGAGACAAAGACAGTGACACAAACTATCTGGAAACCTAAAAAAGGTGACCCTTGTTTGAGGAATCAAGAGTTTTCGAAAAAAAGATCATCTAACTATGTCCTGAAGAGCAAGTGAATCATATGAGATTCCGCATCCTCAGAAAATAATCTGAATGAAAACAGAAAAATGAAAATATGCATTTATTGTATCTAAGGAAAACAAATAATGCTATCAATGACCATAAAAAGGCAAAATAGTTTGAATAAAACTCCAAACCCGGTTCCTAAAAAAGGAACTGGAAGAAATACCCCAGAAGATTCCAGGTCTGAGCAGCGCTTGAACCCCATGGGTGCCTAGCCATGCTTCAACAGTATCCAAAATATATAGGACAGAAACACACTTAAAGAAAGGCTTAGCCTTACTGGAATAAAATCAAAGAAATTTGGACAAAATAGAACCAAATAAATTTCAAAGAAGTCTTAACCTGCCCCTTACCAGCCAAGCTGGAATACGGCATGTACATCGCAATATTAGGGAGCTGATTTCGAACCCCAATTAAAAACATGTTACTTGGGAAAGAACTCAGGAATTCGTTCCTTAATAAGAACAACCAAACTAGTATAAGCTTAAAGTTTTAGTCTTAGAACTCAATCTTGAAGCCCAGAGTAACAGTTAAGAATTGAATCCAATTATAAAACAAATAATTGATTATCTTAGAACAAAAGAAATATGGATTTTTTTAAAAATCACAAAATTCTTCTAGCTAAAATAGCTAAAAACATAGATTAACCCTCATTTGCGAAAATATTCAATAAAATGAAGACACAAATGAAATTATTAGCATGATAGTCCAGTTTAAAGGACCAGTCAATACAGTGGACTTGCATAATCAATAAATGCAAAACAACAAGACAAATGCAACAGCACCTAGTCTAGTAAATGTTGTCCCTTAAGAATGCTAAAATAAATCATAATCTGATACTTGATCTTAAAGTAAACAGAAAAAATGAAGCAATTGCAATATCCAAATAAATTACAGGACCATGAAAAGTACCTGAAACTAAATAATTTTCCATAAATAAGATACAACTATCTAAAGGAAAATAAATACTATTTTGCTATAGAAACAATAGCATAATTAGTAGAAGTAGAGATAGCCCCAATAAATTGGAGAACCCTTCAAATTGAATTTAACTGCTGGCAAAGAATATAGTTTAAAACCTTTGAAGAAGGAATAAAAGAAAATTGGAAAGAAAAACCTCTGAAAACACAGAAGAAATAAATAGGCAGAAATAGTGTCAGCTAGTCTTAAAGAACTAGTTACCTTAATATCCAAAATAATCAAAACCTTCTCAACAAAAAACAAATGTACTTTAATAATAGAAAAATAATAAAAAAGTAGATTTGTTAGTGTCAATATCTGATGAAGAAAATTTCTGAAAGAGAAAAAACATCAGAGAAGGATAAATCAGTATGTTGTTGGTCATTTGAAACTTCAATAATTAAAAAAGAAGTGAAAAAGACCTAAAAATTTTATTAGAAGGCACAAAGTCAGACAAAGCCTTTAAAATAGAATCAGAAAAATATTTCTTATAAATCTTCTAAATATTTCTTGTACATAAGATGTAAGAATGGAAATATATAAAGCATAAACACTAATGGATTCTGCATGTAAAAGTATATCATAATAACTTATTACAAACCATTGCTAAAGATAAACATTTATAACATTTAAAATAAATGAACTTAGCTTTGGTAGAACTGAAACTCAGTTAAGCGTTTTTCCAGAAGTGGCTTCTGATTCAGGGTCAATCTGAGACATCTTGCAATATGTAATAGAAAAAACAACATATAAAGCAAAAAAGATCAAATTCCTTAAATGACAGTTTCAGGAATGGGAAAAAATGCCAATGAACAAGCTTCTAGCAACCAGAAGCAATAAATAATTAGACTTAAATATTGTGGAAACAACAATGACGCTCAAATTTTTTAGCGCCAAAAAAGCCGCCCACATTATTTGGCGCCTAAATGCTTTTGGCGCCAAAAATGGCGCCATTTCTGGTAACGCCGACATTTTTTGGCACAAAAAACTTCAAAAAAATGACGCAACTTCCGGCGACACGTATGACGCCGGAAATGACAAGAAAATTTTTGCGCCAAGAAAGTCTGCGCCAAGAATGACGCAATAAAATGAAGCATTTTCAGCCCCCGCGAGCCTAACAGCCCACAGGAAAAAAGTCAAATTTTAAGGTAAGAAAAAATGATTTATTCATATGCATTATCCCAAATATGAAACTGACTGTCTGAAATAAGGAACGTTGAACATCCTGAATCAAGGCAAATAAATGTTTAAACACATATATTTAGAACTTTATAAAAAAGTGCCCAACCATAGCTTAGAGTGTCACAGAAAATAAGACTTACTTACCCCAGGACACTCATCTACATATAGTAGAAAGCCAAACCAGTACTGAAACGAGAATCAGTAGAGGTAATGGTATATATAAGAGTATATCGTCGATCTGAAAAGGGAAGTAAGAGATGAATCTCTACAACCAATAACAGAGAACCTATGAAATAGACCCCGTAGAAGGAGATCATTGAATTCAAATAGGCAATACTCTCTTCACATCCCTCTGACATTCACTGCATGCTGAGAGGAAAACCGGGCTCCAACCTGTTTGCAGAGTGCATATCAACGTAGAATCTAGCACAAACTTACTTCACCACCTCCATGGGAGGCAAAGTTTGTAAAACTGATTTGTGGGTGTGGTGAGGGGTGTATTTATAGGCATTTTGAGGTTTGGGAAACTTTGCCCCTCCTGGTAGGAATGTATATCCCATACGTCACTAGCTCATGGACTCTTGCTAATTACATGAAAGAAAAAAAATTAATGCCTACACGTGTTTTGAAAGGAGCGATACGTGGGGAAGGAAGTGTGGCTTCTAGTGTGAGGCCTGAACAGATACTGGGGAAGGGACAACCCTTGACTGGTGTCTGCAGTTAGATCAAAGATGAAGCGGCACTCGATGGTGCTTGAGGCCGGTCAACATGCCTACCAATAGCTTCGGTAAGGCAGACAAGGGTGTCCTTTCATGATATCAAGCTTGTTGTTACAGTCTTAAAAGGAGCATCTCCCTATGTATTAGACGGAGAAGTGTCTTCTGACGTGACTGCACATCTACCAGTATATCAGGTGCCTTGGGAATGTGCTGCTGGTGTTTCACGCACTCTGTATTGGGGACTGGGAAGGTGTCCCTGGTTTTAAAGTTGCCCAAATATTGGTGGTGGTTGTTGTTGTTTCTGCAATTGAACAGGTTGTATAAAAATCTGCTGCGGCCAGAAGCATGCCAACAACTCTTCCACAGCCCACCCGCATGTTACTATACCCCTGTAAAAAGTGGCCATACCCACTAAATACAGGTGCACTATCACTCACAAGCTCTTAACCTCCCACATCCCAGAAATAATCAACTTGATGTTGGAATATAGAATATAGCAGATTGGAGAATTTCACAGGTGGAAGGAACTACCTTTGAGTTGAAGGAAAAATATTTGAATTAGAAAATATAGCAGGAAACTATGTAAACACATGAAAATCAAATGAAAACTATAAGTAACAAGATTTTTACAGAACTTCTCAAAGGATAGACCCATTAAATGAAGTTTCTTCACTTAAAAAAAGTCATTTTCATAAAATTTTGAGTCATCTTCTTTACAATCAGACAAGAACTTTGGGATAATCATCCTATTTAAGTTTTGGGTGTATTATAGTTTAAAAATGTGTAAATAACTATATCAGAAATCTTTTTATTGAACAAAATGGAAAAAGTAATGCAAAACAGCCAATTTTGAATTTGAAAAGGTGGAAATGCTTTTTTTTTTTTAAATTTATTCTAAAAGCGGTGTCGAATTATTCCATTCTAATTATTGTAGTGCAAATGCATTGGAGAAAAATTAAAAAAAAATATTTCATCTGGGAGGTTTTTACATTATTTGAGATAGGTTTGAGTTTGAAAACCCCACCAAAAAAACACAATATGCACTTCAAACTTTTTTTAAAATTGTATTCTTTATCTGAATCATGAAACAACATTTTTAGGTTTCATGTCCCTTTAAAGGGCCAGTAAACCCACCAAATAAGGTTATATAATTCTGCACATAGTGCAGAATTATATAACATGAGCCTAGTGCCAGTTTTCAAAATCAGAAATATTTATCTATGAACACCAAAGTCATTTAGTTTAATGGCGCAATCGGGCCGGCTGTGATTAGACAGCAAGCCCAGATGTGCTTAGGAAAGAAACAGACCCGCTCAGTAGACCAAGGAGCAGCTGTCTGTAAAACCAGTTTTCGTAGATAAATATTTCTGAAATACTTTGATTTAGAAAACTGGCGCTAGGCTAATGTTATATAATTCTGCACTATGTGCAGAATTATGTAACATTTTTTGGTGGGTCTACTGGCCCTTTAAGTTTTCAACCCTGTACTCGGGAATCTCTAATAGGCCAGATTTTCAGGATATCTGAATTGGATTACAGCTGATTAGTAAACCGTCTCACCCAAGGTAATCCCAAAAATCTGTCCTGTTAGGGAGGGTTGAGGACAACCCCTGGTCCTAACCATTGAACATTTTATTTTTTACTATCCAAATGGTGACAGCTAATGTTTTTATTCAGATTTTTACTTTTGTTACTGCTTAAAATGTATGAGAGGAAAACTGCACTTAAATGTACAAGACAGGTGGACGCAAGCTTCCTGTGCCACTGATCTGTGAGAAATATCTTCATGGACAGAGTCTATTATCGTGCCCAGGAACTCCACCCTGTTGCTGAGAACCAGGGAACTCTTTCCTGAGTTGGTCTTCCAACCATGAGATTGGAGCAGAACAAGGATGTCGTCCAGGTAAGGTGCCACTGCAATTCCCCTGGATCTGGCCACTGCAAGCAACCCCCCCTAGAACCTTTGTGAAGACTCTCAGGGCTGTCGCCAGACCAAAAAGAAGGGCCACAAACTGGAAGCGTTGGTCCAGAAATGCAAATCTTAGGAACCTGAAGTGTTCCCTGTGGATTAGCACATGAAGGTAAGCGTCCTTCAAGTCTATAGTCATGAGCTGTCCCTCTTGAACTAGGGGCAGAATAGATCTGATCGTTTCCATTTTGAACGATGGAACACTCAGAAACTTGTTTAAACACTTTAGATCCAGTATCAGGCGGAATGTGCCCTCTTCTGGAACCACAAAAAGGTTGGAATATTACCCTAGACCCCTTTCGGCTAGGGGTACTGGTACAATAACCCCCGAGATGGGCGAGATCTCACACACTCTCTCTTCTCTGGTCTTCAAGACAGGTTTGACAGGAGGAATCTGCCTTCGGACAGATGGGATCTGAACCCTATCCTGTAACCCTGGGAGACAACTTCTAGAACCCAAGGGTCCTGAACACCCTGCAACCATGCATCCAAGAATAGAGATAATCTGCCCTCTACATGATCCAGAGACCGGTCGGGGGCCGCCTCTTCATACCAATTTCATCTCGGCAAGCATCTTGCTCTACTTGGACTTATTCCAAGATCCCTTGGACTGATCCGCTTTTGGAGGGTCGCTGGCGCTGGGCCTTGTCCGAAAGGGATGAAAAGTAGATCCCTTAGGCTTAGCCTTCTTATCCTGCGGTAGGAAAGCTCCCTTGCCTCCCATAACCGTGGATATAATTGAATCCAATCCTGGATTGAACAGGATCTTTCCTTGAACAGCCTTGCTTTAGAGGTCATGTCCACAGACCAAGATTTCAGCCACAGAGCCGGTGCACTAAAACAGAAAAACCGGACACCTTGGCATTCAGGAGAATAATTTGCATATTGGCATCACAGATAAAAGAATTGGTGACCTTCAGCACCTTAATCTTCTCCTGTATCTTGTCGATGGATGTCTCCCCCTCAACCATTTCACACAGGGATTCACACCAATATGTCACAGCTCCAGCAATCACCTCAGATGGCTGAGAAACAAATCCTGTGCGCTGAAATATTTCTCAACATGTTTTCCAGCTTTTTATCCATGGTCAGTTTAGATGATGAACTATCCTCGAGGGGAATAGTTGTCCGCTTCGCGAGTGTAGAAATGGCCCCACCCACCTTAGGGATGGTCCCGGAACAGGGAACAGCTTTTTAAAAAAGAAGGGGAAAAAAGGACGACCCTAATTGCTCCCATTCAGTCTTAATATTTGCCATCTTAACGGAAACCGGGAAAGACTGAGGCACTACCCTGTCCTTGTGTACCTTGTCAAGCTTAGGAATCGCAGGTTCCACCTGTATCTTAGGTTCCGGAACCCCAGAGTATCAAGCACCTGCTGTAGCAGAAAGCGCAGATTCTCCATCCTAAACCTATAACCAGGCTCCTCCGCTGCCGGAGGTTTAGATAACACGGACTCCGACTGGGTCGGAGTGGGCCTCATCATCATATAGAGCCTATGGATCAGCCATTGGCATGGACAAACTCTGGGCCAGGCCGATATGATAAACCCTATGCTTGCACTTTGCAGAACGTGGTAAGGCGATCACGTTCGAAACCGCCGTTTCCAGTTGGTCCGCAAAGTCTGACGGCCAATGAATCTCTCTCAAAGGAGTAACGGTTGGACCCAGGATGCTGCATGTGCAATCAGAGATGAATGTAGGGAACACACCTCCCGAGACGAAAAACCCTCAGAGGTGGATGGCTCAGTAGTACTAGATATCCTTTACATTTAGATGTTGTAACTTTATCAAGGCATGTGGAACATATTTGAGTAGGCTGATCTACCAGAACCTCCTCACAAAAAACACAGGAATGAGACTTTGTTAAGGAAGGAGAGCCCTCAAATGCGTCAGAGTCCTCCATCGCTTGCGCGTTTGGATAGACTAACTTTATTTATAAAAAAGGCACCTTTATACCACCAATGGCCAGGGCGCTCACCACCTCCTAGGACCCGGACTACAGAAACCGCTACGTCTCCTGCGCCACAGATCAACAGAGAGGATAGCCACACCCAGTTACATGGAATGCCTGGCTGGACCAGCTCCTACACTAGGAAGTTCCACACATTGCCAGAGCCTCATCTTGCACATAACGCTGCAATGACAAAATATCATGTATAACCCCCCCTGTTCAATTATCCCCCTTCCAGGAATATTAACCCTTGATTCTGTAAAGATAAAAAGGTACCACACTGTGACCCTGTCTATGTTATCATTATTAATAAAAAATGAAACAATCTTACCAGAATCTATGCCATGGAACAGGAACACAGCCCTTCAAGTTTGACAGGTTAGTAGTCTCGCTCCTGACATGGACTTGAGAGAGGAAAGCAGGCAGCGAAACTCGTTAACGCTGATTGCTTATGGAGCTGTTAATATGAGTCGGGATGGTTTTGCAGAAAGACCCACCCTGCATCTCCGGACTCTAACTTTTGTGCAGGCTCTCACAGAGGCTGACAGGACTACTTAAAACTTCAGTCCCAATGCAAAAAGTACTACCATCCATAAGAGACTACTCCAAAACTCTGGCACTCCTCTGCCATCCTCCTGTGATGAAAGGCAAAGAATGACTGGGGGATGAGTGAAGTGGGGGAGGTATTTAAGCCTTTGGCGGGGGTGTCTTTGCCGCATCCTGGTGGCCAGGTTCTTAATTCCCAACAGTAATGAATGAAGCCATGGACTCTCCTACCCTTTAGATGGAAAACATAATTTATGTAAGAACTTACCTGATA
Source organism: Bombina bombina (assembly GCF_027579735.1). Taxonomy (NCBI): domain Eukaryota; kingdom Metazoa; phylum Chordata; class Amphibia; order Anura; family Bombinatoridae; genus Bombina; species Bombina bombina. The sequence continues at coordinate 1,040,800,239 of NC_069504.1, forward strand.
AATTCATTTCTTTCATATTAGCAAGAGTCCATGAGCTAGTGACGTATGGGATATACATTCCTACCAGGAGGGGCAAAGTTTCCCAAACCTCAAAATGCCTATAAATACACCCCTCACCACACCCACAATTCAGTTTAACGAATAGCCAAGAAGTGGGGTGATAAGAAAGGAGCAAAAGCATCAAAAATAAGGAATTGGAATAAATGTGCTTTATACAAAAAAATCATAACCACCACAAAAAAAGGGTGGGCCTCATGGACTCTTGCTAATATGAAAGAAATTAATTTATCCGGTAAGTTCTTACATAAATTATGTTTTCTTTCATGTAATTAGCAAGAGTCCATGAGCTAGTGACGTATGGGATAGCAGATACCCAAGATGTGGAACTTCCACGCAAGAGTCACTAGAGAGGGAGGGATAAAATAAAGACAGCCAATTCCGCTGAAAAAGATCCACAACCCAAATAAAAAAAAAACAGAATTTATGCTTACCTGATAAATTACTTTCTCTTGCGGTGTATCCAGTCCACGGATTCATCCTTACTTGTGGGATATTCTCATTCCCTACAGGAAGTGGCAAAGAGAGCACACAGCAGAGCTGTCCATATAGCTCCCCCTCTGGCTCCGCCCCCAGTCAATCGACCGACGGTTAGGAGAAAAAGGAGAAACCATAGGGTGCAGTGGTGACTGTAGTTTAGTTTAAACAAAAAAAATGTAACCTGACTTAATTGCCAGGGCGGGCCATGGACTGGATACACCGCAAGAGAAAGTAATTTATCAGGTAAGCATAAATTCTGTTTTCTCTTGCAAGGTGTATCCAATCCACGGATTCATCCTTACTTGTGGGATACCAATACCAAAGCTTTAGGACACGGATGAAGGGAGGGAACAAGACAGGTAACCTAAACGGAAGGCACCACTGCTTGCAAAACCTTTCTCCCAAAAAGAGCCTCCAAAGAAGCAAAAGTATCGAATTTGTAAAATTTGGCAAAAGTATGCAGTGAAGACCAAGTCGCTGCCTTACAAATCTGTTCAACAGAAGCCTCATTCTTGAAGGCCCAAGTGGAAGCCACAGCTCTGGTGGAATGAGCTGTAATTCGTTCAGGAGGCTGCTGCCCAGCAGTCTCATAAGCCAATCGGATGATGCTTTTCAACCAGAAGGAAAGAGAGGTAGCCGTCGCTTTTTGACCTCTCCTCTTACCAGAATAGACAACAAACAAAGATGATGTTTGTCTGAAATCCTTAGTTGCTTGTAAATAGAATTTCAAAGCACGAACCATATCAAGATTGTGTAAAAGCCGTTCCTTCTTAGAAGCTGGATTAGGACACAGAGAAGGAACAATGATTTCCTGGTTAATGTTCTTATTAGAAACAACTTTAGGAAGAAAACCAGGTTTGGCACGCAAAACTACCTTATCTGCATGGAACACCAGATAGGGTGAATTACACAGCAAAGCAGACAATTCTGAAACTCTTCGAGCAGAAGATATAGCTACCAAAAACAAAACTTTCCAAGATAATAACTTAATATCAATGGAATGTAAAGGTTCAAACGGAACCCCTTGAAGAGCGGAAATAAATAAATTTAGACTCCATGGAGGAGCCACAGATTTATAGACAGGCTTGATTATGACTAACGCCTGTGCAAACGCTTGAACATCTGGTAATTCTGCCAGACACTTGTGTAAAAGGATAGACAGAGCAGATATCTGCCCCTTTAAGGAACTAGCTGATAAACCTTTTTCCAATCCTTCTTGGAGAAAAGACAATATCCTTGGAATCCTAATCTTACTCCACGAGTAACCCTTGGATTCACACCAACAAAGATATTTCCGCCATATCTTATGGTAAATTTTCCTGGTGACAGGTTTTCTAACTTGGATCAGAGTATCTATGACTGATTCAGAGAAACCACGCTTGGATAGAATTAAGCGTTCAATCTCCAAGCAGTCAGCTGCAGATAAACTAGATTTGGATGCTTGAATGGACCCTGTATTAGAAGATCCTGCCTCATTGGCAGTGTCCATGGTGGGACAGATGACATGTCCACTAGGTCTGCATACCAAGTCCTGCGTGGCCACGCAGGCACTATCAGAATTACCGAGGCCTTCTCCTGTTTGATTCTGGCTACCAGCCGAGGGAGAAGGGGAACGGTGGAAAGACATAGGCCAGATTGAAGGACCAAGGCGCTACTAGAGCATCTATCAATGACGCCTTGGGGTCCCTGGACCTGGATCCGTAAAGAGGAAGTTTGGTGTTCTGACGGGATACCATCAGATCCAACTCTGGAATGCCCCATAGCTGAGTCAGCTGAGCAAATACCTCTGGGTGGAGTTCCCACTCCCCCGGGTGAAAAGTCTGACGACTTAGGAAATCCGCTTCCCAGTTGTCTACTCCTGGGATGTGAATTGCAGATAGATGGCAAGAGTGATCCTCCGCCCACCTGATTATCTTGGTTACTTCCTTCATCGCTAAGGAACTCTTTGTTCCTCCCTGATGATTTATGTATGCTACAGTCGTAATGTTGTCCGACTGAAATCTGATAAACTTGGCCGCCGCTAGCTGAGGCCATGCCTGGAGCATGTTGAATATCGCTCTCAGTTCCAAAATGTTTATCGGGAGAAGAGACTCTTCCCGAGGCCATAGGCCCTGAGCTTTCAGGGAGCCCCAGACCGCGCCCCAGCCTAACAGACTGGCGTCGGTCATTACAATGATCCACTCTGGTCTGCAGAAGCACATTCCCTGCGACAGGTGATCCTGAGATAACCACCAGAGAAGAGAATCTCTGGTTTTCTGGTCCAGTTGGATTTGAGGAGACAAATCTGCATAATCTCCATTCCACTGTTTGAGCATGCACAATTGCAGTGGCCTGAGATGAATTTGAGCAAAAGGGACTACGTCCATTGCTGCTACCATTAATCCGATTACCTCCATGCACTGAGCTACAGATGGCCAAGGAATGGAATGAAGAGCTCGGCAAGTATTCAGAAGCTTTAACCTTCTGACCTCCATCAGAAATATTTTCAATTCTACTGAGTCTATTAATGTTCCCAGGAAGGGAACCCTTGTGAGCGGGGACAGATAACTTTTTTCGGTGTTCACCTTCCCCCCGTGAGACCTTAGAAAGGCCAGAACAATCTCCGTATGAGCCTTGGCTCTGGGAAAAGACGACGCCTGTATTAAGATGTCATCCAGATAAGGTGCTACTGCAATGCCCCGCGGTCTTAGAACCGCTAGAAGGGACCCTAGCACTTTTGTGAAAATTCTGGGAGCGGTGGCCAACCCGAAGGGAAGGGCCACGAACTGGTAATGCATGTCCAGAAAGGCAAACCTTAAGAACTGATGGTGATCTTTGTGGATAGGAATATGAAGGTACGCATCCTTTAAATCCACGTTAGTCATATATTGACCTTCCTGGATCATCGGTAAGATTGTCCGAATGGTCTCCATCTTGAAAGATGGAACTCTGAGGAATTTGTTTAGAATTTTTAGATCCAGGATTGGTATGAAAGTTCCTTCCTTTTTGGGAACCACAAACAGGTTTGAGTAAAAACCCAGTCCTTGTTCTGTCATTGGAACTGGATATATCACTCCCATCTTGAGTAGATCTTCTACACAGTGTAAGAACGCCTCTTTCTTTGTCTGGTCTGTAGACAGGCGAGAAATGTGGAACCTTCCCCTTGGAGGAGAGTCCTTGAATTCTAGAAGATATCCCTGAGCAACTATCTCTAATGCCCAGGGATCGGGAACATCTCTTGCCCAAGCCTGAGCAAAGAGAGAGAGAGTCTGCCCCCTACCAGATCCGGTCCCGGATCGGGGGCTACCCCTTCATGCTGTCTTAGTAGCAGCTGCAGGCTTCTTGGCCCGTTTACCCTTGTTCCAGCCCTGCAAAGGCTTCCAGGTTGCCTTGGGCTGTGAAGTGCTACCCTCTTGCTTTGCGGTAGCAGAGGCTGAAGCAGGACCGCTCCTGAAGTTGCGAAAGGAACAAAAATTAGCCTTGTTTTTAGCCTTAAAAGGCCTATCTTGCGGAAGGGCATGGTCCTTTCCCCCAGTGATATCCGAAATAATCTCTTTCAACTCGGGCCCGAAAAGGGTCTTTCCCTTGAAAGGAATATTCAATAATTTTGTTTTAGACGACACGTCGGCCGACCATGATTTAAGCCAAAGCGCTCTGCGCGCCATGATGGCAAAACCAGAATTTTTCGCCTCTAACTTAGCTAATTGCAAAGCGGCATCTGTGATAAAAGAATTAGCCAGCTTTAGAGCCTTAATTCTATCCATAATTTCGTCATATGAGGTCTCCGTCTGGAGCGACTCCTCCAGCGCCTCAAACCAGAAAGCCGCTGCAGTAGTTACAGGAATAATGCAGTCAATAGGTTGGAGAAGGAAACCTTGTTGAACAAATATTTTCTTTAGTAAACCTTCTAATTTTTTATCCATAGGATCTTTGAAAGCACAACTGTCTTCAATTGGTATGGTTGTGCGCTTGGCTAGTGTTGAAACTGCCCCCTCTACCTTAGGGACCTTCTGCCACGCGTCCCACCTGGGATCAGTTATGGGGAACATTTTCTTAAAGATAGGTGGGGGAACAAAAAGGTACACCTGGTCTTTCCCACTCCCTAGCAACAATATCTGCCACCCTCTTAGGGATCGGAAACGCATCAGTGTATACAGGGATTTCTAGATATTTGTCCATTTTACACAATTTCTCTGGGACCACCATAGGGTCACAATCATCCAGAGTTGATAAGACCTCCCTAAGCAGTACGCGGAGGTGTTCCAATTTAAATTTAAATGCTAGTGAATCTGATTCTGCCCGCTGAGAAACTTTTCCTGAGTCAGAAATTTCTCCCTCAGACATAACATCCCTCGCCCCTACTTCAGAGTGTTGTGAGGGTACATCAGATAAACTTCCCAAAGCTTCCGACTGCTCCTCATCTGTTCTCAAAACAGATCTATCGCGCTTTTTAGGGAAAACTGGCAGTTTGGATAGAAAGGCCGCAAGGGAATTATCCATGACTGCCGCCAGTTGTTGCAATGTAATAGGTGCTAATGCACTAGAGGTACTAGGTATCGCTTGAGCGGGCGTAACTGGTGATGACACATGGGGAGAGGAAGGCGGACTATCCTCATTACCTTCAGTCAAAGAATCATCTAGGGCTATATTTTTAAGTGACACAATATGATCTTTAAAGTGTATAGACACATTAGTTCACTTGGGACACATTTTGAGTGGGGGTTCCACCATGGCTTCTGAACACAGAGCAAGGCTTTTCCTTAGTGTCAGACATGTTTAACAGATTGGTATTAAATCAAGCCTCCTGAAGTCCTCAAGCAGTCTCTGGACCCATGTGAAGCAGCATGCAGGGAAATCTTGTCAGAACAAACTGCGCAACTGATGCGCGAAATTAGGCCCCTCCCACTCCACAGCTGTGGGGCCTTCAGAACCCAATTTAGGTGACTAGAAATAATGCCATGTGGAATAAAACCCCAATAAACACACCAAAAGTGCTTAAAAGTGTCAATAAAGAGTATTTTTCTAAACAAAATAATCGATTGCCCTGCTGAAGTGATAACCAGTCTATTGAGCCCACTTAAATAAGCCTCCAGTTCTATACTAAGTTTCAGAACATGGCTTACCCTTCCCACATGGGGAATCTTGTCAGTCTTCTAGCATTATCTTGTCTTGACTAGAAAAAAAGATGACTGAAACATACCTCAAAGCAGTTAAGCCTGCAAACTGTTCCCCCCAACTGAAGTTTTCTGGTACTCCTCAGTCCTGTGTGGGAACAGCAGTGGATTTTAGTTACAACATGCTAAAATCATTTTCCTCTCAGCAGAATTCTTCATCATATTTCTGCCAGAGAGTAAATAGCACAAACCGGTACTATTTAAAAATAACAAACTTTTTACATGTCTATTTCACATTTTGCCCAGGCAGTTGACCCTGCCTCAAAAATTGTTCTGTATCTACCTATTCTTAGCCATTAAACTAGCTGTGGCCCGTATGTGGCTACAGCGTGTTTCACCCTCTTGGGATCAAGTGACTGACATCTTAAACTTTGTAAAGAAAATGGAATCCTATGTCTCCCACATTCATGGGTCAGAAGACCTCCAGATCAAAATCTGGGCATACGGCCCAGAGTAATTCTTACTGCAAATATTATGGGTTCCTTAGTATTGTTCTTTTCTAATACTATACGAACAATCTTACCTATTCAGGCCCCCTCCTTCCTTCCCTAGAATGAATCCGATTCCCCCTTGCCTTTTTCCTAAAATCCCTCTCCCATATTCCCCACCCTTGTTTTTTTTTTGCTTTCTCTCCCCCCCCCCCCATCTGATAGCTTGGCACAGTCTCAAAATGGTTTGACTAATATATCTGATTTGCAATATTCTATGGTTAAGTTATGATGTTGGTAAGAACAGTTATGATATGACCTTTATATTATGTGGAAAATGCTGATCTATCTGGACAATTAGCAATGTGTCTGTCTTCCCACAGCAACTGGCCTTTAGCACTCCCATATGGAGAGGTGGGGGAAAAATTGGAGACACACAGGCAATTGACTCTAACATTCAGAATTCTCTCTTGTGTCTCTTATTATGTGTGTCTGTTCTATATATTGTAATTTCCTATTAGTACTGTATTATGTACTATTGATATTTACATATATGCTTTTGATGCTCTTATGTTCACTCATCTATTAAAACAATAAAAAATTATTATATAAAAAAAAAAAAAACAACTTTTGATTGAAGATATAAAAACTACAAATCTAACACCACATTCACTTTACCCTCCCGTGGAGATGCTACTTGTTAGAGCGGCAAAGAGAATGACTGGGGGGCGGAGCCAGAGGGGGAGCTATATGGACAGCTCTGCTGTGTGCTCTCTTTGCCACTTCCTGTAGGGAATAAGAATATCCCACAAGTAAAGATGAATCCGTGGACTGGATACACCTTGCAAGAGAAATTGAAATAATAAGCAGAAGAATCAAACTGAAACAGCTGCCTGAAGTACTTTTCTACCAAAAACTGCTTCAGAAGAAGAGAAAACATCAAAATGGTAGAATTTAGTAAAAGTATGCAAAGAAGACCAAGTTGCTGCTTTGCAAATCTGATCAACAGAAGCTTCATTCCTAAAAGCCCAGGAAGTAGAAACTGACCTAGTAGAATGAGCCGTAATCCTTTGAGGCGGGGATTTACCCGACTCTACATAAGCACGATGAATCAAAGACTTTAACCAAGATGCCAAAGAAATGGTAGAAGCCTTCTGATCTTTCCTGGAACCAGAAAAGATAACAAATAGACTAGAAGTCTTTCTGAAACCTTTAGTAGCTTCATCATAATATTTCAAAGCTCTAACCACATCCAAAGAATGTAAAGATCTCTCCAGAGAATTCTTAGGATTAGGACATAATGAAGGGACAACAATTTCTCTACTAATGTTGTTAGAATTCACAACTTTAGGTAAACATTTAAATGAAGTCCACAACACCGCCTTATCCTGATGAAAAATCAGAAAAGGAGATTCACAAGAAAGAGCAGATAACTCAGAAACTCTTCTAGCAGAAGAGATGGCCAAAAGGAACAACACTTTCCAAGAAAGTAATTTAATATCCAGAGAATGCATAGGTTCAAACGGAGGAGCCTGTAAAGCCCTCAGAACCAAATTAAGACTCCAAGGAGGAGAGATTGACTTAATGACAGGCTTGATACAAACCAAAGCCTGTACAAAACAATAAATATCAGGAAGTTAAACAATCTTTCTGTGAAATAAAACAGAAAGAGCAGAGATTTGTCCTTTCAAGGAACTTGCAGACAAACCTTTAGCCAAACCATCCTGAAGAAACTGAAAAATTCTAGGAATTCTAAAAGAATGCCAAGAGAATTTATGAGAAGAACACCATGAAATGTAAGTCTTCCAAACACGATAATAAATCTTTCTAGAAACAGATTTACAAGCCTGCAACATAGTATTAATCACTGAGTCAGAGAAACCTCTATGACTAAGCGTTCAATTTCCATACCTTCAAATTTAATGATTTGAGATCCTGATGGAAAAACAGACCTTGAGATAGAAGGTCTGGCCTTAGTTGAAGTGGTCAAGGTTGGCAACTGGACATCCGGACAAGATCCGCATACCAAAACCTGTGAGGCAATGCTGGAGCTACCAGCAGCACAAACGATTGCTCCATGATGATCTTGGAGATCACTCTTGGAAGAAGAACTAGAGGCAGGAAAATGTAAGCAGGTTGATAACACCAAGGAAGTTTCAATGCATCTACTGCTTCCGCCCGAGGATCCCTGGACCGGTACCTGGGAAGTTATTTGTTTAGAATAGATGCCATCAGATCTATTTCTGGAAGCCCCCACATCTGAAAAATTTGAGAACACACATCTGGGTGGAGAGACCATTCTCCCGGATGTAAAGTCTGACGACTGAGGTAATCTGCTTCCCAATAGTCTATACCTGGGATATGAACCACAGAAATTAGACAGGAGCTGGATTCCGCCCAAACAAGTATCCAAGATACTTCTTTCATAGCTTGAGGACTGTGAGTCCCACCCTGAGGATTGACATATGCCACAGTTGTGACATTGTCTGTCTGAAAACAAATGAATGGTTCTCTCTTCAACAGAGGCCAAAATTGAAGAGCCCTGAGAATCGCACGGAGTTCCAAAATATTGATTGGTAATCTCGCCTCTTGAGATTTCCAAACTCCTTGTGCTGTCAGAGATCCCCAAACAGCTCCCCAACCTGAAAGACTCGCATCTGTTGTGATCACAGACCAGGTTGGATGGAGGAAAGAGGCCTCTAAAATTATACAATGATGATCTAACCACCAAGTCAGAGAAAGTCGAACATTGGGATTTAAGGATATTAAATTGTGATATCCTTGTATAATCCCTGCACCATTGGTTCAGCATACAAAGCTGGAAAGGTCTCATATGAAAACGAGCAAAGGGGATTGCGTCCGATGCTGCAGTCATGAGACCTAAAACTTCCTTGAACATAGCTACTGAAGGGAATGACTGAGACTGAAGGTTCCGACAGGCTGCAACCAATTTCAAACGTCTCTCGTCTGTTAAAGACAAAATCATGGACACTGAATCTATCTGGAAACCTAAAAAGGTTACCCTTGTCTGAGGAATCAAAGAACTGTTTGGTAAATTGATCCTCCAACCACGTCTTCGAAGAAACAACACTAGTTGATTCATATGAGATTCTGTAGAACGCAAAGAATGAGCGAGTACCCAGTTATCGTCCAAATAAGGAAACACTGCAATGCCCCGCTCTCTGATTACAGAGAGTAGGGCACCTAGAACCTTTGAAAAGATTCTTGGAGCTGTCGCTAGGCCAAAAGGAAAAGCAACAAATTTGTAATGCTTGTCTAGAAAAGAATCTCAGGAACTGGATGAATCGGAATATGAAGATATGAATCCTGTAAGTCTATTGTGGACATATAATGCCCTTGCTGAACAAAAGGCAGAATAGTCCTTATAGTCACCATTTTGAAAGTTGGTACTCTTACATATCTATTCAAAATCTTTAGAAAAAAACTTGTCTGAATGAATTCTCTTTCTTTGGGACAACAAATAGATTTGAATAAAACCCCAGACCCTGTTCCTGAAACGGAACTGGCATTATTACCCCTGATAACTCCAGGTCTGAAACACACTTCAGAAAAGCCTGAGCCTTTACTGGGTTTATCGGAATGCATGAGAGAAAAAAATCTTCTCACAGGCGGTCTTACTCTGAATCCTATTCTGTACCCCTGAGAGACAATACTCTGGATCAATTCGGTCCAAAATCATTGGATTCAAATATCGTTGAAAAATTTTAATCTGCTCCCTACCAGCTGAGCTGGAATGAGGGCCACACCTTCATGCGGACTTGGGGGCTGGTTTTGATCTCTTAAATGGCTTGGATTTATTCCAATTTGAAGAAAGTTTCCAATTGGAAGCAGATTCCTTAGGGGAAAGATTAGGTTTCTGTTCCTTATTTTGACGAAAGGAACGAAAAATGGTTAAAAGCTTTAGATTTGCCCTTAGGTTTTTTATCCTGCGGCAAAAAACTCCCTTCCCCCCAGTAACAGTTGATTTTATTGAATCCAACTGAGAACCAAATAATTTATTACCTTGGAATGAAAGATAGCAATCTGGATTTAGAAGTCATATCAGCATTCCAAGATTTGAGCCACAAAGCTCTTCTAGCTAAAATAGCTAAAGACAGATTTAACATCAATTTTAATATCAAAAATGGCATCACAAATGAAATTATTAGCATGTTGAATCAACTTAACAATGCTAGACAAATCATGATCCGATACTTGTTGCGCTAAAGTATCCAACCAAAAAATTGAGGCAGCTGCAACATCAGCCAAAGAAATTGCAGGCCTAAGAAGATGACCTGAATATAAATAAGCTTTCCTTAGATAAGATTCAAGTTTCCTATCTATAGGATCTTTAAAAGAAGAACTATCTTCCGTAGGAATAGTAGTACGTTTAGCAAGAGTAGAGAGATAGCCCCATCAACTTTGGGGATCTTTTCCCAAAACTCCAATCTAACTTCTGGCAAAGGATACAATTTTTTTAAACCTTGAAGGAATAAAAGTACCAGGCTTATTCCATTTCTTAGAAATCATATCAGAAATAGCATCAGGAACTGGAAAAATCTCTGGAATAACCACAGGAGGTTTATAAACAGAATTTAAACGTTTACTAGTTTTAATATCAAGAGGACTAGTTTCCTCCATATCCAATGCAATTAACACTTTTTTTTAACAAAGAATGAATATACTCCAATTTAAATAAGAGGATTTATCAGTGTCAATATCTTAGACAGGATCTTCTGAATCAGATAGATCCTCATCAGAAAAGGATAATTCAGTATGTTGCTGGTCATTTGAAATTTCATCAACCTTATAAGAAGTTTTAAAAGACCTTTTACGTTTATTAGAAGGCGGAATGGCAGACAAACCCTTTTGAATAGAATCAGAAATAAATTCTTTTAAATTTACAGGTATATCTTGTGCATTAGATGTTGAGGGAACAGCAACTGGTAATGAACTACTACTGATGGATACACTATCTGCATGTAAAAGTTTATCATGACAACTATTACAAACCACAGCTGGAGGTATAATCTCCACAAGTTTAAAACAAATGCTCTTAGCTTTGGTAGAACTGTTATCAGGCAGCAGTGATCCAGCAGAGAATTCTGAGAAAGGAACAGATTGAGACATCTTGCAAATGTAAGAGAAAAAAACATATAAAGCAAAATGATCAATTTCCTTATATGGCAGTTTCAGGAATGGGAAAAAATGCAAACAGAATAGCCCTCTGACATAGAAAAAGGCAAGAGGCAAATAGGAATATATAGAGGCAAATAATGAAAATATTTGGCGCCAAGTATGACGCATAACAAAAAGAAAAATATTTTTTGGCGCCAAAAACATCCGGAAATGACACTCGCGTCATAGATGACGCAACCTTGTGAAAGGACCCGGCGTTAACTAAGACGCCGGAAATGACGAATTTGCGTCAACAAACGTAACTTTGCGCCAAAAAATCTCGCGCCAAGAATGACGCAATAAACGTTTTTGCATTTTGCGCCCTTGCGAGCTTAATTCTGCCCGCAATTTAAAAAAATGACAGTCAATTGAAAAAAGACTACACCCCAGGTAAGAATTACATTTCTAAAAATTGCATTTCCCAGATATGAAACTGAGTCTGCAAAAGAAAATATACTGAAACCTGAATCATGGCAAATATAAGTACAATACATATATTTAAAACTTTATATAAATACATAAAGTGCCAAACCATAGCCAAGAGTGTCTTAAGCAATGAAAACATACCTGAAGACACCCATCCACATATAGCAGATAGCCAAACCAGTACTGAAACAGTTATCAATAGAGGTAATGGAATATGAGAGTATACCGTCAATCTGAAAAGGGAGGTAGGAGATGAATCTCTACGACCGATAACAGAGAACCTATGAAATAGATCCCTGTGAGGAAAGCCATTACATTAAATAGGTGTTACTCCCTTCACATCCCTCTGACATTCACTGTACTCAGAGGAAACGGGCTTCAAAAATGCTGAGAAGCGCATAGCAACGTAGACATCTTAGCACAAACTTACTTCACCACCTCCATAGGAGGCAGTTTGTAAAACTGAATTGTGGGTGTGGTGAGGGGTGTATTTATAGGCATTTTGAGGTTTGGGAAACTTTGCCCCTCCTGGTAGGATTGTATATCCCATACGTCACTAGCTCATGGACTCCTGCCAATTACATGAAAGAAATACAACTAATAGACTAGAAGTCTTACTGAAATCCTTAGTAGCCTCAACATAGTTTTTCAAAGCTCTTACCACATCCAAAGAATGTAACTATTTCTCAAGAAAATTCTTAGGATTTGGACACAAAGGAACAACAATTTCCCTATTAATGTTATTAGAATTCACAACCTTAGGAAGAAATTTAAACGAAAACGAAAATCAGAAAAAGACCCACAAGAGAGCAGACAATTCAGAAACTCTTCTAGCAGAAGATAGCCAAAAGGAACAACCCTTTCCAAGAAAGTAGTTTAATAGCCAAAGAAAGCATAGGCTCAAAAGGAGGAGCCTGCAAAACCAAATTAAGACTCAGTGGAGGAGAAAAAACAGGCTTGATATGGACCAAAGCCTGACCAAAACAGTGAATATCATGAAGTTTATCAATCTTTCTATGAAATTAATAGAAAGAGCAAAGATTTGTCCCTTCAAAGTACTTGCAGACAAACCTTTATCCAAACGATCCTGAAAAACTGTAAAACTTTACGAATTCTAAAAGAATGCCAAAAGAAATTATGAGAAGAACACCATGAAATATAGGTTTTCCAAACCCGATAATAAATCTTGCTTGAAACAGACTTACGAGCCTGCAACATAGTATTACTGAGTCAGAGAAACCTCTATGACTAACCACTAAACGTTCAATTTCCATACCTTCAAATTTAGTAATTTGTGATCCTGATGGAAAAACGGCCCTTGAGACAGAAGGTCTGGCCTTAAAGGAAGTGACCAAGGTTGGCAACTGGACATCCGGACAAGATCCGCATACAAAAACCTGTGAGGCCATGCTGGTGCTATCAGAAACACATGCGATTGTTCCATTATGATCTTGGAGCTGACCCTTGAAAAAATTAGAGGCGGATAAATATAAGCAAGTTGGTAAGACCAAGGAACTGCTAACGCATCCACCAGCTCCACCTGAGGATCCCTGGATCTGGAAAGGTACCTGGGAAGTCTGTTTAGATGAGAAGCCATTAGATCTATTTCTGGAAGAACCTACGTCTGTATGGAGAGACCACTCCCCTGGATGTAAAGTCTGACAACTGAGATAATCCGCTTCCCAATTGTCTACACCTGGGATATGAATTACCGAAATTAGACAGGAGTTGGATTGCACCCAAGAAAGTATCCGTGATACTACTTTCATTGCTAAAGGACTGCGAGTCCCTCCTTGATGATTGACATATGCCAGTTGTGATATTGTCTGTCTGAAAGCAAATGAACAGTTCTCTCTTTAATAGAGGCCAAGCCTGAAGAGCCCTGAAAATAGCATGGAGTTCTAAAATATTGATTGGTAACCTCGCCTTCTTGATGTTTCCAAACCCCTTGTGCTGTCAGCAACCCCCCAGACAGCTCCCCAACCTGAAAGACTTGCATCTGTCGATACTACAGTCCAGGAAGGACGAACAAAAGAGGCCCCTTGAATAATGCAATGATGGTCCAACCACCAAGAAAGAGAGTTAAATGTTGGGATTAAATGATATCAATTGTGATATCCGAGTATTATCCCTGCACCATTGATTCAGCATGCAAAGCTGCAGAGGTCTCATATGAAAATGAGAAAGAGGATAGTGTCTGATGCTGCAGTCATGAGACCTAAAACTTCCATGCACATAGCCACTGAAGGTTTCGACAGGCTGAAACCAATTTAATTTGTCTCTTGTCTGTTAAAGACAGTCATGGACACTGAATCTATTTGGAAACGTAAAAAGGTGACCTTTGTCTGAGGAATCAAACTCTTGGCAAAATGATCCTCCAACCATGTCTTCGAAGAAACACTAGTTTATTAGTGTGAGATTCTGCTAAATGAAAAGATTGAGCCAGTACCAAGATATCGTCCAAATAAGGAAACACAGCAATACCCTGCTCTCTGATTACAGATAAAAGGGCACAGAGAACCTTTGAAAAGATTGTAGCTGTCACTAGGCCAAATGGAAGAGCATATGCAAAACAGAATGAGAAGCAGTCTGCCAGGAACGAACAGCAGCATCAATAGCTTGTTCTATGGCCCGGTTGCCACCTGGTAGTAGCTTCTTTCTGCCCAATTGTGCTTTTCACAGAGGAAAACTTTCCTGTAGTATATCAGTCTGATCCCGCCTACATGGTCAGTCCAGCACCGAAATACCAGGCAATTCTCCTCTGAACAAGGAACATGACAACCCCAGACGATCGTTTCGGCCTCCTTTGGGCCTCGTCAGTGAGGTGCAGCCATATCCCTCTAAGCACATTGGGCAAGGAGTCCACGTCTGGTTTCCCCCATCACCCTTAGGGAGACTATCCCCAGGGTCATATTTACATATGCAAAACAGAATGAGAAGCAGTCTGCCAGGAACGAACAGCAGCATCAATAGCTTGTTCTATGGCCCGGTTGCCACCTGGTAGTAGCTTCTTTCTGCCCAATTGTGCTTTTCACAGAGGAAAACTTTCCTGTAGTATATCAGTCTGATCCCGCCTATATGGTCAGTCCAGCACCGAAATACCAGGCAATTCTCCTCTGAACAAGGAACATGACAACCCCAGACGATCGTTTCGGCCTCCTTTGGGCCTCGTCAGTGAGGTGCAGCCATATCCCTCTAAGCACATTGGGCAAGGAGTCCACGTCTGGTTTCCCCCATCACCCTTAGGGAGACTATCCTCAGGGTCATATTTACATATGCAAAACAGAATGAGAAGCAGTCTGCCAGGAACGAACAGCAGCATCAATAGCTTGTTCTATGGCCCGGTTGCCACCTGGTAGTAGCTTCTTTCTGCTCAATTGTGCTTTTCACAGAGGAAAACTTTCCTGTAGTATATCAGCCTGATCCCGCCTACATGGTCAGTCCAGCACCGAAATACCAGGCAATTCTCCTCTGAACAAGGAACATGACAACCCCAGACGATAGTTTCGGCCTCCTTTGGGCCTCGTCAGTGAGGTGCAGCCATATCCCTCTAAGCACATTGGGCAAGGAGTCCACGTCTGGTTTCCCCCATCACCCTTAGGGAGACTATCCCCAGGGTCATATTTACATATGCAAAACAGAATGAGAAGCAGTCTGCCAGGAACGAACAGCAGCATCAATAGCTTGTTCTATGGCCCGGTTGCCACCTGGTAGTAGCTTCTTTCTGCCCAATTGTGCTTTTCACAGAGGAAAACTTCCCTGTAGTATATCAGTCTGATCCCGCCTACATGGTCAGTCCAGCACCGAAATACCAGGCAATTCTCCTCTGAACAAGGAACATGACAACCCCAGACGATCGTTTCGGCCTCCTTTGGGCCTCGTCAGTGAGGTGCAGCCATATCCCTGTAAGCACATTGGGCAAGGAGTCCACGTCTGGTTTCCCCCATCACCCTTAGGGAGACTATCCCCAGGGTCATATTTACATATGCAAAACAGAATGAGAAGCAGTCTGCCAGGAACGAACAGCACCTCACTGACGAGGCCCATAGGAGGCCGAAACGATCGTCTGGGGTTGTCATGTTCCTTGTTCAGAGGAGAATTGCTTGGTATTTCGGGGCTGGACTGACCTTAATTGGCAGGATCAGACTGATATACTTCAGGAAAGTTTTCTTCTGTGAAAAGCACACTGGTCTAAAAGAGGCTGCTTCCAGGTGGTAAATCGCCATAGAACAAGCCACTGAGCTGTTGTTCGTTCCTGTTAGAGCGCTTCTCTCTTTGTATGCAAATTATTATGACCCTGGGGAAGTCTCCCTATGGGTGATGGGGGAAACCAGACGTGGACTCCTTGCCCAGTGTGCTTAGAGGAATGTGGCTGCACCTCACTGACAAGGCCCATAGGAGGCCGAAACGATCGTCTGGGGTTGTCATGTTCCTTGTTCAGAGGAGAATTGCCTGGTATTTCGGGGCTGGACTGACCTTAATTGGCAGGATCAGACTGATATACTTCAGGAAAGTTTTCTTCTGTGAAAAGCACACTGGTCTAAAAGAGGCTGCTTCCGGGTGGTAAATCGCCATAGAACAAGCCACTGAGCTGTTCGTTCCTGGTAGAGCGCTTCTCTCTTTGTATGCAAATTATTATGACCCTGGGGAAGTCTCCCTATGGGTGATGGGGGAAACCAGACGTGGACTCCTTGCCCAGTGTGCTTAGAGGAATGTGGCTGCACCTCACTGACAAGGCCCATAGGAGGCCGAAACGATCGTCTGGGGTTGTCATGTTCCTTGTTCAGAGGAGAATTGCCTGGTATTTCGGGGCTGGACTGACCTTAATTGGCAGGATCAGACTGATATACTGCAGGAAAGTTTTCTTCTGTGAAAAGCACACTGGTCTAAAAGAGGCTGCTTCCGGGTGGTAAATCGCCATAGAACAAGCCACTGAGCTGTTGTTCGTTCCTGTTAGAGCGCTTCTCTCTTTGTATGCAAATGGAAGAGCAGCAAATTGGTAATGCTTGTCTAGAAAAGAGAATCTCAGAAACCAATAGTGATCTGGATGAATTGGAATATGAAGATAAGCGTCATTTAAGTCTATTGTGGACATGTAATGACCTTGCTAAACAAAAAAAGGTAGAATAGCACTTAGTCACCATCTTGAAAGTTGGGACCCTAACAAAACTATTCAAAAACTTCAGATCCAGAACGGGTCTGAATGAATTTTCTTTCTTTGGGACAATAAATATATTTGAATAAAACCCAGACACTGTTCCTGAAGCAAAAAAGGTATAATTACCCCTGAAAGCTCCAGATCTGAGACATTTCAGAAAAGCCTGAGCTTTCACAGGAACAATGTGAGAAAGAATCTTCTCACAGGAGGTCTTACTCTGAAAGCTATTTGATACCCTTGAGAGACAATGCTCTGAATCCACTGATTTTGAACAGAATCTGCCCAAATGTCTTGAAATAATTTCAATCTGCCCCCTACCAGCTGAAGTGGATGGAGGGCTGCACCTTCATGCAGACTTGGGAGCTGGCTTTGGTTTCTTAAAAGGCTTGGATTTATTCCAACTTGAAGACGGCTTCCAATTGGTCCTAAGAGTTGTTTTCTGTTCTCTATTCTGACGAAAGGAACAAAAACTATTAGAAGCTTTAGATTTACCCTTAGATTTTTTATCGTGAGGCAAAAAACTCCCTCCCAGTTATAATGGAAAAAATAGAATCCAACTAAGAACCAACTAAATTATCTTGGAAAGATAGCAATAGTAATCTAGATTTAGATAATCCATGTCAGGATTCCAAGATTTAAGCTATAAAGCTGTTCTAGCTAAAATAGCTAAAGACATGTATTTAACATCATTTATCTGTGATGCTGTTTTTTATATAATCAAGATTGATTAGCATGTTGAAGCAAACTAATAATGCTAGACAAATCCGGATCTGCTTCCTGATGTGCTAAGCTACCCAACCAAAATGTTGATGCAGCTGCAACATCCGCCATAGAAAACATAATTTATGCTTACCTGATAAATTTATTTCTCTTGTGGTGTATCCAGTCCACGGATCATCCATTACTTGTGGGATATTCTCCTTCCCAACAGGAAGCTGCAAGAGGATCACCCACAGCAGAGCTGTCTATATAGCTCCTCCCCTAACTGCCACCCCCAGTCATTCGACCGAAGACAAGCAAGAGAAAGGAGAAATTATAGGGTGCAGTGGTGACTGTAGTTTAAAAATAAAATATACCTGCCTTAAAATGACAGGGCGGGCCGTGGACTGGATACACCACAAGAGAAATACATTTATCAGGTAAGCATAAATTATGTTTTCTCTTGTAAGGTTTATCCAGTCCACGGATCATCCATTACTTGTGGGATACCAATACCAAAGCTAAAGTACACGGATGAAGGGAGGGACAAGGCAGGTACTTAAAGGGAAGGTACCACTGCCTGTAAAACCTCCCAATAATAGCCTCCGAAGAAGCAAAAGTATCAAATTTATAAAACTTTGAAAAAGTATGAAGCGAAGACCAAGTCGCCGCCTTGCAAATCTGTTCAACAGAAGCCTCATTTTTAAAAGCCCATGTGGAAGCCACAGCTCGAGTAGAATGAGCTGTAATCCTTTCAGGAGGCTGCTGGCCAGCAGTCTCATAAGCTAAGCGTATTATACTTCTTAGCCAAAATGAAAGAGAAGTTGCCGAAGCCTTTTGGCCTCTTGAAGGACCAAGGCGCTGCTAGAGCATCTATCAGCGTTGCCTTGGGATCCCTGGACCTGGATCCGTAACAAGGAAGCTTGGCGTTCTGGCGAGACGCCATGAGATCCAGTTCTGGTTCACCCCAACGTTGAACCAATTGTGCAAACACCTCCGGATGGAGTTCCCACTCCCCCGGATGAAAAGTCTGTCGACTTAGAAAATCCGCCTCCCAGTTCTCTACACCTGGGATATGGATAGCTGATAGGTGGCAAGAGTGAATCTCTGCCCAACAAATTATATTTGAAACTTCCAACATCGCTAGGGAACTCCTTGTTCCCCCTTGATGGTTGATGTAAGCCACAGTCGTGATGTTGTCCGACTGAAATCTGATGAACCTCAATGTCGCTAGCTGAGGCCAAGCCTGAAGAGCATTGAATATCGCTCTTAGTTCCAGAATGTTTATTGGGAGGGTCTCCTCCTGAGTCCACGATCCCTGAGCCTTCAGGGAGTTCCAGACTGCCCCCCAGCCTAGAAGGCTGGCATCTGTCATTACTATTGTCCAATCTGGCCTGCAAAAGGTCATACCTTTGGACAGATGGACCCGAGATAGCCACCAGAGAAGAGAATCCCTGGTCTCTTGATCCAGATTTAGTAGAGGGGACAAATCTGTGTAATCCCCATTCCACTGACTGAGCATTCAGAGTTGCAGCGGTCTGAGATGTAGGCGGGCAAACGGCACTATGTCCATTGCCGCTACCATTAAGCCGATTACTTCCATACACTGAGCCACCGAAGGGCGAGTAGTAGAATAAATAACACGGCAAGAATTTAGTTTTAGTTTTGATAACCTGGTCTCTGTCAGGTAAATCCTCATTTCTACAGAATCTATCAATCAGAGTTCCCAGAAAGGAAACTCTTGTGAGAGGGGATAGAGAACTCTTCTCTTCGTTCACTTTCCACCCGTGCGACCTCAGAAATGCCAGAACTATGTCCGTATGAGACTTGGTAATTGGGAAATTTGACGCCTGTATCAGAATGTCGTCTAAATAAGGGGCCACTGCTATGCCCCGCGGCCTTAGGACCGCCAAAAGTGACCCCAGAACCTTCGTAAAGAATCTTGGAGCTGTAGCTAACCCAAAGGGAAGAGCTACAAACTGGTAATGCCTGTCCAGGAAGGCAAACCTGAGAAACCGATGATGATCTTTGTGTATCGGAATGTGAAGATAAGCATCCTTTAAATCCACTGTAGTCATGTATTGACCCTCCTGGATCATAGGTAGGATGGTACGAATAGTCTCCATCTTGAATGATGGGACCCTGAGAAATTTGTTTAGGATCTTGAGATCTAAGATTGGTCTGAAGGTTCCCTCTTTTTTGGGAACCACAAACAGATTTGAATAGAAGCCTTGTCCCTGTTCCTCCTTTGGAACTGGGTGGATCACTCCCATAACGTGGAGGTCTTTGACACAATGTAAGAATGCCTCTCTTTTTATCTGGTTTGCAGATAATTGTGAAAGGTGAAATCTCCCTTTTGGAGGGGAAGCTTTGAAGTCCAGAAGATATCCCTGGGATACAATTTCCAACGCCCAGGGATCCTGGACATCTCTTGCCCAAGCCTGGGCGAAGAGAGAAAGTCTGCCCCCTACTAGATCCGTTACCGGATCGGGGGCCAATCCTTCATGCCGTCTTAGAGGCAGCAGCAGGCTTTTTGGCCTGCTTACCTTTGTTCCAAGCCTGGTTAGGTCTCCAGACCAACTTGGACTGGGCAAAAGTTCCCTCTTGTTTTGTATTAGAGGAAGTTGATGCCGCGCTCATCAAAGTTTCGAAAGGCACGAAAATTAGTCTGTTTGGCCCTTGATTTATTAGACCTGTCCTGAGGGAGGGCATGACCTTGTCCTCCCGTGATATCAGAAATGATCTCCTTCAAACCAGGCCCGAATAGGGTCTGCCCCTTGAAGGGTTAGACTTTGAAGTAACGTCAGCTGACCATGATTTAAGCCATAGCGCCCTACACGCCTGAATAGCAAAACCAGAATTCTTAGCCGTTAGTTTAGTCAAATAAACAATGGCATCAGAAACAAATGAATTGGCTAGCTTAAGTGCTCTAAGCTTGTCAAGTATATCGTCCAATGGGGTCTCTACCTGTAAAGCCTCTTCCAGAGACTCAAACCAGAAGGCCGCCACAGCAGTGACTGGGGCAATGCATGCAAGAGGCTGTAGAATAAAACCTTTTTGAATAAACATTTTCTTAAGGTAACCCTCTAACTTTTTATCCATTGGATCTAAGAATGCACAACTGTCCTCGACGGGGATAGTAGTACGCTTAGCTGGGGTAGAAACTGCTCCCTCCACCTTAGGGACCGTTTGCCATAAGTCCCGTGTGGCGGCATCTATTGGAAACAATTTCTTAAAAATAGGAGGGGGAGAGAACGGTACACCTGGTCTATCCCATTCCTTAGTAATAATTTCTGAAAACCTTTTAGGTATTGGAAAAACATCAGTGTAAACAGGCACTGCATAGTATTTATCCAATCTGCACAATTTCTCTGTCACTGCATTGGTGTAGCAGTCATTCAGAGTAGCTAAAACCTCCCTGGGTAACACGCGGAGGTGTTAAAGCTTAAATTTAAATGTTGCCATATTAGAATCAGGTTGAATCATCTTCCCTAGTCCCTGAGTCAGACACATCACCCACAGAAAGAAGCTCTCCTTCAGCTTCTGCATATTGTGAGGGGGTATCAGACATAGCTACTAAAGTGTCAGAGTGATCTGTATTTCTTCTAACCCCAGAGCTGTCTCGCTTTCCTCGTAACCCAGGTAGTCTGGATAATACCGCTGACAGTGTATTATCCATGACTGCCGCCATGTCTTGTAAAGTAAACGCCATGGGCGCGCTAGATGTACTTGGCACGTCTTGAGCATAAGTCCCTTGAGCGAGAGTCAAAGGCTCTGACATGTGGGGCGAGTTAGTGGGCATAACCTCCCCCTTGTCAGATTCCTCTGGTGATAAATCTTTTAAAGACAGAATATGGTCTTTATAACAAAGTGAAATCAGTACATTTGGTACACATTGTAAGAGGGGGTTCCACCATGGCTTCTAAACAGCAAGCTTGGAAAACACTTTACAGAAAGTTAACAAGCAAAAAAAATAAAAATGGTACTGTGCCTTTAAGAAAAATAAAAGGTCAGAATTTGAAAAACAGTGAAAAAAAGCAGTAAATCAAACGAAATTTTTACAGTGTGTATAATAGGCTAACAGAGCATTGCACCCACTTGCAAATGGATGATTAACCCCTTAGTTTCAAAAACAGATCAAAAAAACGAAATAGACGTTTTTTAACAGTCACAACAAACTGCCACAGCTCTGCTGTGGCCCTACCTTGCTATACAAACGACTTTGGAAAGCACCAAAACCCTTCAGAGAGGTCCTAAGCATTCAGGGAACTCTTTCAAGGAAACTGGATGTCTCAGTCTGCAAAAGCTAATGAGCATTTAGGCGCGAAATTAGGCCCCTCCCACTCCTGTCTACACAGTGAGAGGCCTAACAAAACTATCCCTAGGCAAATTTTAGCCAGTCATGTGGAAAAACTGGGCCCCAATAAAGTTTTTATCACCAAAAAGCATATAAAAAAACGTTTAAACACTCCCAGCAAACGTTTTATATTTCAGTAATTTGAAAAAATAATAAGAGTGTTACCTCTAATAGTAAGCATGATACTAGTCGTTATTAAATCACTGTAATCAGGCTTACCTTAAATAAATCCGGTATCAACAGCATTTTCTAGCATATACATTTCTCTAGAAAAATTTAGACTGCACATACCTCATAGCAGGATACCCTGCACGCCATTCCCCAAGCTGAAGTTACCTCTCTCTTTAGTGTGAGAACAGCAATGGATCTTAGTTACAACCTGCTAAGATCATTAGAGACCACAGGCAGACTTCTTCTATTTTCTGCCTGAGACCAAAATAGTACAACTCCGGTACCATTTAAAAATAACAAACTTTTGAATTGAAGAAAAACAACTAAAATTACACCACATCTCTCTAACTGCTTCCATGCTTGTCGAGAGCTGCAAGAGAATGACTGGAGGTGGCAGTTAGGGGAGGAGCTATATAGACAGCTCTGCTGTGGGTGATCCTCTTGCAGCTTCCTGTTGGGAAGGAGAATATCCCACAAGTAATGGATGATCCGTGGACTGGATACACCTTACAAGAGAAATGGCAGGCCTGAGAATATAGTCTGAATCTTATCTAAGGAAAGCTTATTTACATTCTATCTTCCTATCTAAAGGATCCTTAAAATAACTACTATCTTCCATAGGAATAGTAGTACGTTTGGCAAGAGTAGAAATAGCCCCATCAACCTTAGGGACTTTTTCCCAAAACTCCAATTTAACCCCTGGTAAAAGATATAACTTCTTGAACCTAGAAGAAAAATTAAAAGAAGCACCAGGCTTAGACCATTCCATAGCAATCACATCAGAAACAGCATCTGGAACAGGAAAAACCTCAGGAGGTTTAAAACAGAATTTAAACACTTACAGGATTTGTTATCAAGAGGAGCAGACTCCTCAATATCCAAAGAATAGCAGACATAGCCTTCTGTATTGCATCAGCAATATAATTTTTCATATCAACAGGGATATCATGTACATTAGATGTTGAGGGAACAACAGGTGCTGTACTAGTATTAATAGAAACATTTTCGCCATGCAAAAGCATATGACAACTGTTACATAATATAGCTGGAGATATAATCTCAGCTTGTTTACAACAGATACACTTAACTTTGGTAGAACTGTGTTCAGGCAGCATTGTTCCTACAGTAACTTCTGAGGAAGGATCAGACAGACATCTTTGCAAAAATGTAAAGGAAAAAATAACATTTAAACAAAATATCCAATTTCCTTAAATAGCAGTTTCAGGAAAGGGAAAAAACGAAATTTATGCTTACCTGATAAATTTATTTTTTGACACGGTGAGTCCACGAATCATCTCTAATTACTACTGGGAATATCACTCCTGGCCAGCAGGAGGAGGCAAAGTGCACCCCAGCAAAGCAATTAAGTATCACCTCCCTTCCCTCCAACCCCAGTCATACAACGGAAGGAAAAGGAGAGAAAGGAAGTAACACAAGGTGCAGAGGTGCCTGAGGTTTACAACACAAAAACTGTCTCAACTCATCGGGTAAGCATAAATTTTCTTTTCTTTCTAATGACACGGTGAGTCCACGGATCATCTCTCATTACTATTGGGAATCAATATCCAAGCTAGAGGACACAGATAAGGGAGGGACAAGATAGGGAACCTAAACAGAAGGCACCACTGCTTGAAGAACCTCTCTCCCAAAAGAAAAGAAAAAAAGTGTGTAGAGAGGACCAATTTGCAGCCTTGCAAATCTGTTCCACAGAAGCTTCATTTTTGAATGCCCAGGAAGAAGAAACAGCCCTAGTGGAATGAGCCTTGACTATCAGGAGGCTGCAGTCTTCAGCCACAAAGAAAGAAGTAGCCGTAGCTTTCTGATCCTTGCATTTCCCAGAGAAAAAAACAAAGCAGAAGACTGGCAGAAATCTTTAGTCGCCTGCAAATAGCATTTCAACGTATGCACCACATCTAGGTTGTGCAGCAGATTCTCCTTATGAGAAGCGTTAGGACACAAAAGAAGGAACAATGATTTCTTGATCAATGTTCTTTCTGAAACCACTTTAGGGAGGAACCCTAACTTAGTACGCAGAACTACCTTATCCAAATGAAAAATAAGGTAAGGAGATTCAAATTGCAAAACCGAGAGCTCAGACACTACGAGCAGAAGAAATTGCAACAAAAAACAAAAAACTTTCCACGATAACATATCTAAAGAATGCATAGGCTCAAACGGAGCCTGTTGAAGAACTTTAAGAACAAAGGTTAAGACTCCAGGGAGGAGTAACAGGTTTGAACACAGGTCTGATTCTGACCAAGACCTGACAGAAGGATTGCACATCTGGCACGTCCAACAGACGTTTATGCAAACATAGATAGGCAGAAATTTGACCCTTCAAGGTACTAGCAGATAATCCCTTCTCCAGACCGTCCTGGAGAAAAGACAAAATTCTAGGAATCCTAACTACTCCAAGAGTAGCCTCTGGATTCATACCAATACAGATATTTACACCATATCTTATAGTAAATCTTGGCTACCTCTATCATGGCCAAGGAAGTACGAGTTCCTCCCTGATGGTTGATGCAAGCCACTGAAGTTATGTTGTCCGACTGGAACCTGATAAACCTGGCTGAAGCTAACTGAGGCCAGGCGAGCATTGAAGATTGCCCTCAGCTCTTGGATATTTATGGGGAGAACAGACTCCCCCCGAGACCATGTCCCCTGAGCCTTTAGTGAGCCCCAGACTGCTCCACATCCCATCAGGCAGGTGTCCATTGTCACAATCACCCAAGTGGGTCTGCAGAAGCAGGTTCCCTGGGAGAGATGTTCCTGAGACAACCACCAAAGAAGAGAATCTCAGATCCAAATGTAATCTCTGTTCCATTGCCTGAGCATGCATAACTGCAGAGGTCTGAGATGGAACTGGGCAAAAGGAATGATGTCCATGGCAGCTATCAGACCGATCACCTCCATACATTGAGCCACTGAAGGGCGAGGAGAGGACTGAAGGGCCAGACAAGAGTGGAAGATCTTTGATTTTCTGACCTCTGTCAGAAATATCTTCCCAAGTTCACCTTCCATACGTGAGAATGCAGAAAAGACTACATCTCCATGTGGGAGTTTGCTTGTTGAAAGGATGGTGCCTGAACCAGAATGTTGTTTAGATAAGGCGCCACTGCAATACCCCGCGACCGGAGCACCACCAACAGAGATCCCAGGATCTTTGAATAAATTCTAGGAGCTGGGGCAAGGCCAAATGGAAGAGCCACAATCTGAGGTTTGCTTTTCTAGACAAACGCTTCCAAACTTGTGATCCCTGTGGATTGGAACATGCAGGTACGCATCCTTTAAATCCACTGTTGTCATGAATTGACCCTCTTGAACCAAGGGAAAAATGGAATGAATAGTTTCCATCCTGAACATCAGTACTCTGAGGAACTTGTTTAGACTTTTGAGGTCTAAAATAGGTCTGAAAATTCCCTCCTATTTGGTAACTGCGAACAGATTGGAGTAAAATCCCAGACCTTCCTTTCACTCCCAGGTCGGAAAGGTCTCAGACACAGTGTAAGAACGCCTCTTTATCTGGTCTACAGATACCATTGAGAGCAGAAACCTGCCTCTGAGAGGAAAGGTCTTTAACTCTAGTTTTTATCCCTGGGACACGATGTCCACTGCCCAGGGATCCGAAACATACCAAATAAATGCCTGAGTGAAGAAAGAAAGTCTGCCCCCACAAGATCCGCTCCTGGATTGAGGGCAGACTCTTCAAACTGACTGAGTCACTAATGGGCTTCTTAGATTGCTTCTCCTTCTTCCAAGACTGGTTGGGCCTCCAGGAAGGTTTGGACTGCTCCTGCTTGGCAGAGGGAGAGGAAGAAGTCTTACCCTTGAAGTTTTGAAAGGAACGAAAATTACTCTGACATCCCTTCTGTTTATCCCTCTTATCCTGAGGGAGGAAATTACCCTTACCTCCCGTAATGTCTGAAATAATTTCAGTCAAGCCTGGCCCAAACAAGGTCTTACCCTTGTAGGGGGTTTTGCCAAAAGCTTGGTCTGCGGATGTGTCATCTAAGTCTATGATTTAAGCCATAAGGCTCTGCGGGCCAGTAGAGCAAAACCAGAAATCTTTGATCCCAACGTAATAACTTGTAGGGAAGCATCCGTAATAAAGGAATTGGCCAACTTAAGAGCCTTGATCTAATCCTGGATCTCCTCAAGGAGAGTATCTGTCTGAACAGAATAAAAAATGCATCAAACCAGTATGCCGCCGCACTGGTGACGGTAGCAATACACACCACAGGTTGCCATTGTAAACCCTGGAGTATATACATCTTTTTAAGTAACCCTTCCAACTTCTTATCCATAGGGTCCTTAAAGGAACAGCTATCCTCTATGGGAATAGTGGTTCTGTTAGCCAAAGTGGAAATTGCATCTTCCACCTTGGGGACCATCTGCCAGGACTCCTTGATAGAGTCAGCTATAGGAAACATCTTAAAAATTGGGGATGGAGAAAAAAGGGATCAGGTCTCTCCCATTCCCGAGCAATAATCACTGTAGCCCGGTCTGGTACTGGAAAAACCAGAACCGTGTAAGGAACATGAAAGTATGTTTAACTTACTAGACTTCTTAGGGTTGACTACGACATTCATGTCGGAGTCGTCCAAGGTAGCCAAAACCTCTTTAAGTAACAACTTAAACTGTGTTTCCACATTAGCATCAAAGCACAAAGTACAAGTAACATTTTGCAGGGCCTCTTGGCCCATCTTTACTCAATAAATGAAAGAATTTTTTTTTTAAAAAAACAATTTATGTAAGAACTTACCTGATAAATTCATTTCTTTCATATTAGCAAGAGTCCATGAGCTAGTGACGTATGGGATATACATTCCTACCAGGAGGGGCAAAGTTTCCCAAACCTCAAAATGCCTATAAATACACCCCTCACCACACCCACAAATCAGTTTAACGAATAGCCAAGAAGTGGGGTGATAAAAAAGTGCGAAAGCATATAAAATAAGGAATTGGAATAGTTGTGCTTTATACAAAAAAATCATAACCACCAAAAAGGGTGGGCCTCATGGACTCTTGCTAATATGAAAGAAATTAATTTATCAGGTAAGTTCTTACATAAATTATGTTTTCTTTCATGTAATTAGCAAGAGTCCATGAGCTAGTGACGTATGGGATAATGACTACCCAAGATGTGGATCTTTCCACGCAAGAGTCACTAGAGAGGGAGGGATAAAATAAAGACAGCCAATTCCTGCTGAAAATAATCCACACCCAAAATAAAGTTTAATGAAAACATAAGCAGAAGATTCAAACTGAAACCGCTGCCTGAAGTACTTTTCTACCAAAAACTGCTTCAGAAGAAGAAAACACATCAAAATGGTAGAATTTAGTAAAAGTATGCAAAGAGGACCAAGTTGCTGCTTTGCAAATCTGCAAGAAAGTAATTTAATGTCCAATGAATGCATGGGTTCAAAAGGAGGAGCTTGAAGAGCCCTCAGAACCAAATTCAAACTCCAAGGAGGAGAAATTGACTTAATGACAGGTTTTATACGAACCAAAGCTTGTACAAAACAATGAATATCAGGAAGATTAGCAATCTTTCTGTGAAAAAGAACAGAAAGAGCAGAGATTTGTCCTTTCAAGGAACTTGCGGACAAACCTTTATCTAAACCATCCTGAAGAAACTGTAAAATTCTCGGAATTCTAAAAGAATGCCAGGAAAAATGATGAGAAAGACACCAAGAAATATAAGTCTTCCAGACTCTATAATATATCTTCCTAGATACAGATTTACGAGCCTGTAACATAGTATTAATCACAGAGTCAGAGAAACCTCTTTGACCAAGAATCAAGCGTTCAATCTCCATACCTTTAAATTTAAGGATTTGAGATCCTGATGGAAGAAAGGACCTTGTGACAGAAGGTCTGGTCTTAACGGAAGAGTCCACGGCTGGCAAGAGGCCATCCGGACAAGATCCGTATACCAAAACCTGTGAGGCCATGCTGGAGCTACCAGCAGAACAAACGAGCATTCCTTCAGAATCTTGGAAATTACTCTTGGAAGAAGAACTAGAGGCGGAAAGATATAGGCAGGATGATACTTCCAAGGAAGTGATAATGCATCCACTGCCTCTGCCTGAGGATCCCGGGATCTGGACAGATACCTGGGAAGTTTCTTGTTTAGATGAGAAGCCATCAGATCTATTTCTGGAAGTTCCCACATTTGAACAATCTGAAGAAATACCTCTGGGTGAAGAGACCATTCGCCCGGATGCAACGTTTGGCGACTGAGATAATCCGCTTTCCAATTGTCTATACCTGGGATATGAACCGCAGAGATTAGACAGGAGCTGGATTCCGCCCATACCAGAATTCGAGATACTTCTTTCATAGCCAGAGGACTGTGAGTCCCTCCTTGATGATTGATGTATGCCACAGTTGTGACATTGTCTGTCTGAAAACAAATGAACGACTCTCTCTTCAGAAGAGGCCAAGACTGAAGAGCTCTGAAAATTGCACGGAGTTCCAAAATATTGATCGGTAATCTCACCTCCTGAGATTCCCAAACCCCTTGTGCCGTCAGAGACCCCCACACAGCTCCCCAACCTGTAAGACTTGCATCTGTTGAGATTATAGTCCAGGTCGGAAGAACAAAAGAAGCCCCCTGAATTAAACGATGGTGATCTGTCCACCACGTTAGAGAATGTCAGACAATCTGTTTTAAAGATATTGATTGAGATATCTTTGTGTAATCCCTGCACCATTGGTTCAGCATACAGAGCTGAAGAGGTCGCATGTGAAAACGAGCAAAGGGGATCGCGTCCGATGCAGCAGTCATAAGACCTAGAATTTCCATGCATAAGGCTACCGAAGGGAATGATTGTGACTGAAGGTTTCGACAAGCTGAAATCAATTTTAGACGTCTCTTGTCTGTCAAAGATAGAGTCATGGACACTGAATCTATCTGGAACCCTAAAAAGGTTACCTTTGTCTGAGGAATCAATTAACTTTTTAGTGTATTGATCCTCCAACCATGATCTTGAAGAAACAACACAAGTCGATTCGTATGAGATTCTGCTAAATGTGAAGACTGAGCAAGTACCAAGATATCGTCCAAATAAGGAAATACCACAATACCCTGTTCTCTGATTACAGACAGAAGGGCACCGAGAACCTTCGTAAAAATTCTTGGAGCTGTAGCTAGGCCAAACGGCAGAGCCACAAACTGGTAATGCTTGTCCAGAAAAGAGAATCTCAGGAACTGATAGTGAGCTGGATGAATCGGAATATGCAGATATGCATTCTGTAAATCTATTGTAGACATATAATGCCCTTGCT
Organism: Bombina bombina; assembly: GCF_027579735.1. Lineage (NCBI taxonomy): Eukaryota > Metazoa > Chordata > Amphibia > Anura > Bombinatoridae > Bombina > Bombina bombina. Next base: position 1,040,829,639 of record NC_069504.1, read on the forward strand.
GAACAAAAGGCAATATAGTCCTTACAGTTACCATTTTGAATGTTGGTATCCTTACATAACGATTCAATATTTTTAGATCCAGAACTGGTCTGAAGGAATTCTCCTTCTTGGGTACAATGAAGAGATTCGAATAAAACCCCAGCCCCTGTTCCAAAACTGGAACTTGCATAATTACTCCAGCCAACTCTAGATCTGAAACACATTTCAGAAATGCTTGAGCTTTCACTGGGTTTACTGGGACACGGGAAAGAAAAAATCTCTTTGCAGGAGGTCTTATCTTGAAACCAATTCTGTACCCTTCTGAAACAATGTTCTGAATCCAAAGATTGTGAACAGAATTGATCCAAATTTCTTTGAAAAAAACGTAATCTGCCCCCTACCAGCTGAGCTGGAATGAGGGCCGCACCTTCATGTGGACTTAGAAGCTGGCTTTGCTTTTCTAGAAGGCTTGGATTTATTCCAGACTGGAGATGGTTTCCAAACTGAAACTGCTCCTGAGGATGAAGGATCAGGCTTTTGTTCTTTGTTGAAACGAAAACTATTATTAGCCCTGTTTTTACCTTTAGATTTTTTATCCTGTGTTAAAAAAGTTCCTTTCCCACCAGTAACAGTTGAGATAATAGAATCCAACTGAGAACCAAATAATTTATTACCCTGGAAAGAAAGGGAAAGTAGAGTTGATTTAGAAGACATATCAGCATTCCAAGTTTTAAGCCATAAAGCTCTTCTAGCTAAAATAGCTAGAGACATAAACCTGACATCAACTCTGATAATATCAAAAATGCCATCACAGATAAAGTTATTAGCATGTTGAAGAAGAAGAATAATATTATGAGAATCATGATCTGTTACTTGTTGCGCTAAAGTTTCCAACCAAAAAGTTGAAGCAACATCAGCCAATGATATAGCAGGTCTAAGAAGATTACCTGAACACAGATAAGCTTTTTTTAGAAAGGATTCAATTTTCCTATCTAAAGGATCCTTAAAGGAAGTACCATCTGCCGTAGGAATAGTAGTACGTTTAGCAAGGGTAGCAATAGCCCCATCAACTTTAGGGATTTTGTCCCAAAACTTAAATCTGTCGGACGGTACAGGATATAATTGCTTAAAACGTTTAGGAGTAAATGAATTACCCAAATTATTCCATTCTCTGGAAATTACTTCAGAAATAGCACCAGGAACAGGAAAAACTTCTGGAATAACCACAGGAGATCTAAAGACCTTGTCTAAACGTTTAGAATTAGTATCAAGAGGACCAGAATCCTCAATTTCTAATGCAATTAGGACTTCTTTAAGTAAAGAACAGATAAATTCCATTTTAAATAAATATGACGATTTATCAGCATCAACCTCTGAGACAGAATCCTCTGTATCAGAAGAATCATTAGAATCAGAATGATGATGTTCATTTAAAAATTCATCTGTATAAAGAGAAGTTTTAAAAGACTTAATGTTTACCAGAAGGAAGAATAACAGACATAGCCTTCTTAATGGATTCAGAAACAAAATCTCTTATGTTATCAGGAACACTCTGAACATTAGATGTTGATGGAACTGCAACAGGTAATGGTACTTTACTAAAGGAAATATTTTCAGCATTAACAAGTTTGTCATGACATGTAATACAAACAACAGCTGGAGGAACAACTACCAAAAGTTTAAAGCAGATACACTTAGCTTTGGTAGTTCCAGCACCAGGCAATGATTTTCCAGTAGTATCTTCTGACTCAGTTGCAACGTGGGATATCTTGCAATATGTAATAGAAAAAAACAACATATAAAGCAAAATTGATCAAATTCCTTAAATGACAGTTTCAGGAATGGGAAAAAATGCCAGTGAACAAGCTTCTAGCAACCAGAAGCAACAAATAATGAGACTTAAATAAAGTGGAGACAAATTTGACGCCCACAATATTTGGCGCCTAAATGCTATTAGCGCCAAAAATGACGCCACATCCGGAACGCCGACATTTTTGGCGCGAAAAAAAATTTCGCGCCAAGAATGACGTAATAAAATGAAGCATTTTCAGCCCCCACGAGCCTAACAGCCCACAGGGAAAAGTCAAATTTTAAGGTAAGATAAAAATGATATATTCAAATGCATTATCCCAAATATGAAACTGACTGTCTGAAATAAGGAAATGTTTAACATCCTGAGTCAAGGCAAATAAATGTTTGAATACATATATTTAGAACTTTATAAAAAAGTGCCCAACCATAGCTTTAGAGTGTCACAGAAAATAAGACTTACTTACCCCAGGACACTCATCTACATGTTGTAGAAAGCCAAACCAGTACTGAAACGAGAATCAGCAGAGGTAATGGTATATATAACAGTATATCGTCGATCTGAAAAGGGAGGTAAGAGATGAATCTCTACGACCGATAACAGAGAACCCATGAAATAGACCCCGTAGAAGGAGCTCATTGAATTCAAACAGGCAATACTCTCCTCACATCCCTCTGACATTCACTGCACGCTGAGAGGAAAACCGGGCTCCAACCTGCTGCGGAGCGCATATCAACGTAGAATGTAGCACAAACTTACTTCACCACCTCCATAGGAGGCAAAGTTTGTAAAACTGATTTGTGGGTGTGGTGAGGGGTGTATTTATAGGCATTTTGAGGTTTGGGAAACTTTGCCCCTCCTGGTAGGAAAGTATATCCCATACGTCACTAGCTCATGGACTCTTGCTAATTACATGAAAGAAATTTAAATTTGAAAATTTAAGTAAAAAAAAAAGTTACTGTCCCTTTAAATGTTAAAAGTAACTGGGTTTCTCTAGAGCCGCTGCTCTATTAAAAAATAAACAGCCTCTACACCTCAGCTAGTCCTGCTGAGGTGCCTAACTGTCCTGCTCGTCACCAGAGTCAATAGAAGTTTGAGATCAGGACTCAAACCAGAGCTGCTCCCACTGGCTATCAGGCGATCGTTCTACCGGACTGCTGAGAATGCAGAGCCACAAAAATATGTGACTCTTCCGGCCCTCAGGAAGTGAAGAAGAAAAGGCGCGCAAAAACTCTGCCGCTTCATAAAAGCTCCGCCCATCATGGGCGTACCCAGCTGACACTTCCCAGCCGGCATTATGAGCAAGTAAAGCTGCCGAGAGAAACACAAGTCAAACACACTACAAAGTTGTTATACCCCTGACCGGAACACACCGTAAGAGGCTAACTGAGCCCTATAAAATAAATAGTCCTCTTGTCCCCAGTGCCTGCACAAACTGCCTCACATCATCCTATTAACCTATAATAGGATTAATGTATTTAACGTCCCAACAGAGTTAACTGTTTAAGTGCCAAAAAAAATTCTTCCCTTTTTAGAAAATTAAATTCAGCACTTACCTTAATGTAAATCTGCCTGGCAGCAGGGCAGCTCACTAGGTTTGAGAGGTATTGTCCCTCACATCGACCTGTGGAAAAGACAAAGTATTCATACTCAGGTTTTCAAGTTAAGGCAGCAACTACTAACTGGATGGCACAGTGAGGATTATACCCCACAAGTTCCCAATTGCTCAAAAGCCACCACTGCTCTACTGAAGAGACTTACATGGGCTACAGCTAAACCCAAGGAAGGGGCTGAACAAACTTGCACTGCTTTAAAATAATAAACACAAAATTTATGCTTACCTGATAAATTTATTTCTCTTGTGGTGTTATCCAGTCCACGGATTCATCCATTACTTTTGGGATATTCTCCTTCCCAACAGGAAGCTGCAAGAGGATCACCCACAGCAGAGCTGTCTATATAGCTCCTCCCCTAACTGCCACCTCCCAGTCATTCGACCGAAGACAAGCAAGAGAAAGGAGAAACTATAGGGTGCAGTGGTGACTGTAGTTTAAAAATTAAAAAACACCTGCCTTAAAATGACAGGGCGGGCCGTGGACTGGATACACCACAAGAGAAATACATTTATCAGGTAAGCATACATTTTGTTTTCTCTTTGAAGGTGTATCCAGTCCACGGATTCATCCATTACTTGTGGGATACCAATACCAAAGCTATAGGACACGGATGAAGGGAGGGACAAGGCAGGCGCTTAAACGGAAGGCACCACTGCCTTAAGACCTTTCTCCCAAAAATAGCCCCCGAAGAAGCAAAAGTATCAAATTTGTAGAATTTAGAAAAAAGTATGAAGCGAAGACCAAGCCGCCTTACAAATCTGTTCAACAGAAGCCTCATTTTTAAAAGCCCATGTGGAAGCCACTGCTCTAGTGGAATGAGCTGTAATTCTTACAGGAGGCTGCTGGCCAGCAGTCTCATAACCTAAGCGGATTATACTTCTTAACCAAAAGGAAAGAAGTTGCAGAAGCCTTTTGGCCTTTCCTCTGTCCAGAGTAGACAACAAACAATGCAGATGTTTGATGAAAATCTTTAGTAGCTTGTAAATAAAACTTTAAAGCACGAACCACGTCAAGATTGTGTAACAGACGTTCCTTCTTTGAAGGATTAGGACACAGTGACGGAACAACAATCTCCTGATTGATATTCTTATTAGATACCACCTTAGGAAGAAACCCAGGTTTGGTATGCAAAACTACCTTATCTGCATGGAAGATCAGATAAGGGGAATCACACTGCAAGGCAGATAACTCTGAAACTCTTCGAGCCGAAGAGATAGCTACCAAGAACAGAACTTTCCAAGATAAAAAGCTTGATATCTATGGAATGCAGAGGTTCAAACGGAACCCCTTGAAGAACTAAATTTAAACTCCATGGCGGAGCAACAGGTTTAAAAACACAGGCTTGATTCTAGCTAAAGCCTGACAAAACGCCTGAACGTCCAGAACATCCACCAGACGCTTGTGTAAAAGAATAGACAGAGCAGAAATCTGTCCCTTTAAGGAACTAGCTGACAATCCCTTCTCCAATCCTTCTTGGAGAAAAGACAATATCCTGGGAATCCTGACTTTACTCCATGAGTAACCTTTGGATTCACACCAATGAAGATATTTACACCATATCTTATGATAGATTTTCCTGGTGACATGCTTTCGAGCCTGAATTAAGGTATCAATGACTGACTCGGAAACCACGCTTTGATAAAATCAAGCGTTCAATCTCCAAGCAGTCAGACGCAGAGAAATTAGATTTGGATGTTTGAAGGGACCTTGAAGTAGAAGGTCCTGCCTCAGCGGCAGAGTCCATGGTGGAAAGGATGACATGTCCACCAGATCTGCGTACCAAGTCCTGCATGGCCACGCAGGAGCTATCAAAATCACTGAAGCTCTCTCCTGCTTGACCTTGGCAATCAGCCGAGGGAGCAGAGGAAACGGTGAAAACACATAAGCCAGGCTGAAGGACCAGGGCACTGCTAGAGCATCTATCAGCGCTGCCTGGGGATTCCTTGACCTGGACCTGTAACAAGGAAGTTTGGCGTTCTGAAGAGACGCCATGAGATCCAGTTCTGGTTTGCCCCATAGTTGAATCAGCTGGGCAAATACCTCCGGATGGAGCTCCCACTCCCCCGGATGAAAAGTCTGCCGACTTAGAAAATCTGCCTCCCAGTTCTCTACTCCTGGGATATGGATAGCTGAGAGATGGCAAGAGTGAACCTCTGCCCATAGAATTATCTTTGAAACCTCCAACATTGCCAGGGGGCTCCTTGTTCCCCCCCTGATGGTTGATATAGGCTACAGTCGTGATGTTGTCCAACTGAAATCTTATGAACTTGACCGCACCTAGCTGAGGCCAAGCCTGAAGAGCATTGAATATCGCTCTTAATTCCAGAATGTTTATTGGAAGGAGAGCCTCCTCCTGAGTCCACGAGCCCTGAGCCTTCAGGGAGTTCCAGACTGCACCCCAGCCCAGAAGGCTGGCATCTGTCGTTACTATAGTCCAATCTGGCCTGCAAAAGCTCATCCCCTTGGACAGATGGACCTGAGATAGACACCAGAGAAGAGAATCCCTGGTTTCTTGATCCAGATTTAGTAGAGGGGTCAAATCTGTGTAATCCCCATTCCACTGACTGAGCATGCAAAGTTGCAGCGGTCTGAGATGTAGGCGGGCAAATTACACTATGTCCATTGCCGCTACCATTAAACCGATTACTTCCATACACTGAGCCACTGAAGGACGAGAAGTGGAATAAAGAACAGGGCAAGAGTCTAGAAGTTTTGACAATCTGGCCTTCGTTAGGTAAGTCTTCATTTCTACCAAATCTATCAGAGTCCCTAGGAATGAAACTTTTGTTAGAGGTGGATCACCTTCCACCCATGGGACCTCAGAAATGCCAGAACAATGTCCGTGTGGGACCTGGCAACTTGAAAAGTCGACGCCTGTATCAGAATGTTGTCTAAGTAAGGGGCTACTGCTATACCCCGTGGCCTTAGGACCGCTAGAAGGGACCCTAGAACCTTTGTAAAGATTATTGTTGCCGTGGCCAACCAGAAAGGAAGAGCCACAAACTGGTAGTGCCTGTCTAGAAAGGCAAACCTGAGAAAACGATGATGATCTTTGTGTATCGGGATGTGAAGATAAGCATCCTTTAAGTCTACGGTAGTCATATATTGACCCTCCTGGATCATAGGAAGGATGGTTCGAATAGTCTCCATCTTGAAAGATGGGACCCTGAGAAATTTGTTTAAGATCTTGAGATCCAAGATTGGTCTGAATGTTCCCTCTTTCTTGGGAACTACAAACAGATTTGAATAGAAGCCCTGACCCTGTTCCTCCTGCGGAACTGGGTGGATCACTCCCATAACCAGGAGGTCTTGAACACAATGTAAGAATGCCTCTCTCTTTATCTGGTTTGCAGATAAAAGTGAGAGATTAAATCTCCCTTTTGGGGGAGAGGTTTTGAATTCCAGAAGATAACTCTTTGAGACAATTTCCAATGCCCAGGGATCCTGGACATCTCTTGCCCAAGCCTGGGTGAAGAGAGAGAGTCTGCCCCCTACTAGATCTGTTTCTGGATCGGGGGCTGCTCCTTCATGCTGTCTTAGAGGCAAGCAGCAGGCTTTTTTGCCTGTTTCCCCTTGTTCCAAGCCTGGTTAGGTCTCCAGACCAGTTTAGACTGGACAAAAGTTCCCTCTTGTTTTGTGTTAGAGGAAGTTGAAGCTGCGCCACTCTTGAAGTTTCGAAAGGGCCAAAATTTGTTGGCCCTGTCTTGAGGAAGGGCGTGACCTTTTCCTCCAGTGATGTCAGAAATGATCTCCTTCAGTCCAGGCCCGAATAGGGTCTGTCCTTTGAAGGGAATGTTGAGATGTTTAGACTTAGAAGTCACTTCAGCTGACCAGGATTTAAGCCATAGCGCCCTACGTGCCCGAATAGCAAAACCTGAATTTTTAGCCGTTAGCTTGGTTAAATGAACAACTGCATCAGAAACAAATGAATTGGCTAGCTTAAGGGCCCTAAGCATGTCAATAATATCTTCCAACGGGGTTTCAACCTGTAGATCCTCTTCTAGGGACTCAAACCAGAAAGCCGCGGCAGCAGTGACTGGGGCAATGCATGCAAGAGGCTGGAGAATAAAACCTTGTTGAATAAAAATTAAGGTAACCCTCTAATTTTTTTATCCATTGGATCTAGAAAAGCACAACTGTCCTCAACAGGGATAGTGGTACGCTTACCTAGAGTAGAAACTGCTCCCTCCACCTTAGGGACCGTCTGCCATAAGTCCTGTGTAGCGGCGTCTATAGGAAACATCTTTAAAAACAGGAGGGGGAGAAAACGGTACACCTGGTCTATCCCATTCCTTAGTAATAATTTCAGAAAACCTCTTAGGGATTGGAAAAACATCAGTGTAAGTAGGTACTGCATAGTATTTATCCAATCTACATAATTTCTCTGGGACTACAATAGTGTCACAGTCGTCCAGAGTTGCTAAAACCTCCCTGAACAATACGCGGAGGTGTTCAAGCTTAAATTTAAATGTAGACATATCAGAATCAGATTGAAGTATCTTCCCTGAATCAGAAAAATCACCCACAGATTGAAGCTCCCCTGCTTCAGCTTCAGTATAATGTGAGGGTGTATCAGACATAGCTACTAAAGCGTCAGAGAGCTCTGTATTTATTCTAGTCCCGGAGCTGTCTCGCTTTCCTTGCAATCCTGGCAGTTTAGATAATACCTCTAAGGGTATGATTCATAACTGCTGCCATGTCTTGCAAGGTATACGCAATGGGCGCGCTAGATGTACTTGGCGTCCCCCTGAGCGGGATTTATAGGATCTGACACGTGGGGAGAGTTAGACGGCATAACTTCTTCCTTGTCAATTTCTTTTGGTGATAAATTTTTTTTTACGAAATAATTTTTTATTGAGAAAAAGGTAACACAATCCATGACAATTATGATATATATATAGATGTAACAGGACAATTCTTATTATACAAAGAATGCAGTAACGTCATGGCAGATCACACAGGTCCACCATTTCAAGCTTAATGTTTTATGTTATTGTCGTATTATAATTCGTCAAGGACAAAAAAAAAGAAAAATCACCTCAGATAAAGCAATCTAAAGAAATAAACATTAAAAGATGCTATACTTTTCCTCTTGTTTGCAAATTTTTCATAAATAGATATTAGAAAGAAAGCAGAAAGGAATAGGAAAAAGTAGAAAGAAGAATAGAAGGGAATCTCCCAGTTAAGGAAGGGGGAAATAAAAGGTTGAGAGCCCATGTCACTAGTGGGTATCCGCACTCTCTGTTGTGTCCTCCATTACCTGAATGCTACGTCTGTTTCTCATTCGTTGAGTATCTATCCAAACTATCCAGTCCTCCCATATCTGGAGAAACTCTGTTTTGGTGTTAAGTAGGGTAGAAGAAATGTCTGCCATTTGATAATAATATTTAAGTTTATTTATTATGATATTAAAACTAGGTACTGAAGACTTCCAGAACCTTGCTATTGAGGTCTTGACAGCTGTGCAGACCATTCCTACCAACTTTGATTTAGCTTTGGTAAGACCCTCAATCGGGAAGTGTAGCAAAGCCTGTTCTCTACTCAGTGTAATTTGTCTATTTAATATGTCAGATAGGAGGTTATTGGTTTGTAACCAAATTTTCTGCGCCTCCACACAAGACCACCACATATGTGTGTAAGACCCAACCTCTCCGCAGCCTCTGTAGCAAGACTTAGGGGTTTTGTCTGTCCACTGTATTCTGCTAGGATGTAGGTACCACCTATACGCTACTTTAATGTAATTTTCTTTCAGATTGGCACTAATAGAACACGCCTGTCCTTTTTTTAGGATTTCAGACCATTCTGAAGGCTCTTTTACAAACTGTCCTTCCCCTTCCCATTTTACCATAAAATGTAGTTTGTCTGCTGTGCTATTGTTATTTAATAGGTTATATAAAATCGATATAGCTCCTTTAGTTCTAGTTGCAGATATGCATATCTTTTCAAAGGGGGAATGTGCTGAGTGTGAAGGTGGTCTACCTATTTCCTTAATTCTAGATTTCAGTTGCATATAGTGGAGCCAGGAGCTCGGCAATATCGGTAGGATAGAATTATATTCCTCAAATGATATGAATGTGGAGTTCTTCATAATATCAGCTATTCGGTATAGTCCTTTGTTAGCCCATATGTTGCTTACTGCTTTTGGAACCTGAACAAATGGCAAATTTAACGGTGTTGCTAAAGAGCTAGTTGTATGTAGTTTGTATTTCCCTTGTAGTGTGTCCCATATTCTAATAGAATGTGCTATGGAGAGGTAATTGGACCAATTCAATGGTCTATCTCGTTTAGGTGTCCACAAAATCTGATATTGGGTATAATTGTATCATGTCACTTTCTAATTTTACCCACTTTATGTCGTTCCCTCTAGTATTCCAGAGCGAAGTTTGTGCTAGTCTGGCAGCCCAAAAGTACTTTTGTAGATCTGGTACTCCCAGACCTCCTCGGTCTTTACCGTGGAGCAATGTTTTCTTATTGATTCTAGCCTTTTTATTAACCCAAACAAATCTTAACATGTTTCTCTGCATATCAAGTAAATCCTCTTGGGGAACAGTAATAGGCAATGCTCTGAAAAGATAGAGCAGCTTTGGTAATATTATCATTTTTGTGATTACTATTTTACCATAAAAAGATACTTTGTAAGTAGACCAAGTTTTCATTTCTTTTTTAAGATGTATAAACTTTTTTTATAGTTTAGTTTAAATATGCTTTCTAGGTTATTTGATATGGCAATGCCTAAGTATGTGATATTAGAGGAGGCCCATTTAAAGTCAAAGTTGATCTCAAGAAGTTTTTTTGTTGCTTCTGGGAGGTGGGTTTCTAGTGCTTCACATTTGTCATTGTTTATTTTGTATCCGGATAGTCTCCCGAAATCTGATAATTTGTAGAGCGGGGGCAGGGATAACATAGGTTTAGTGATAGTTAATATCACATCATCAGCGAATAATGCGAGTTTGTGTACCGTGTCGCCTATTTGAATGCCTTTGATGTCATTCTGATTTCTAATAGTCGCTGCTAACGGTTCTATACAGAGGGCGAAGAGTAACGGGGACAGGGGGCACCCTTGTCTTGTCCCATTTCGGATCCTGATTAATTTGGATTGATAACCTGATAGTCTGATAAAAGCTGACGGGGTCGTATACAATGTCTGAATTGCCTTCAAGAAATTTCCTTTAATCCCAAACTGCTGCAAAGTGAGGAACATATAGTCCCAAAAGATCCTATCGAACGCCTTCTCTGCATCCAATGATAGGAACAGAGAAGGCGTTCTTTTTTTATTTGCGTAATCAATTAAGTCGATTATCTTTCTAACATTGTCAGGCGCCTCCCTCCCTCTTATAAATCCTACCTGATCAGTGTTAATTAAGCTAGTAAGCAGTGGGTTTAACCTATTGGCTAGTATTTTAGTAAAAAGCTTGAGATCTAAATTTATTAACGATATAGGCCTATAATTTTTACAATGGAATTTGTCCCTACCTGGTTTAGGCACTACACAAATTCTTGCTGATAGGAGCTCTGGTGGAACAAAACCTCCTTGGAGTATGTGGTTAAAGGATTCAACCAGATGTGGAACTAGATCTATCGAAAACTTCTTATAGAACCCCCCCGAATACCCATCTGGGCCTGGGGCTTTGTTACTTTTAATTTGTTTTATTGCTATTATGACTTCCCTAGAAGAGATTGGGGCGTCTAATTGACCTGCGCGCTCCCCATCTAGTTGGGGAATATTACTTTCTGCTAGAAATGTCTTGATCTGTGTGACCCTGTTTTTAGATTTGTCGACCGGTAGATTATATAAGGATTGATAAAAATCAGCGAAGGCATTAGCTATTTGTGGAGGATCGTTGATAATGTGACCTTCTGTGGTTTGCAATTGGGGGACAGAGGAAATACGCGTTATGTTCCTAATTTTCCTAGCTAGCATTCGGTCGGGTTTATTAGCGTATATAAAATATTGTGCTTCAATTATTCTCAAGGATGATAAGGCCTCCTCATTCAATATAGTGTCTATTTCAGCTTTTTTAGCTGTGATTGCTCTAGCTCCGGCTTCTGTTCTGCTATGTATGTGGGTCATCTGGAGTTTGTCCAATTCTAGTTTTTTTTGCCGAAGGGCCTCTTTTCTTTTATTGATTATGAGGGCCTTCTCCCTAATAAGTATGCCTCTAAGGTATGATTTAAAAGCCCCCCATGCATATAGCGGGTTTTCCGTTGAATTTTTGTTTATTTGCCAGTATTCCTTGATGGATTTGATTAATTTTTGGGAAATAACTTCATCTTTTAATAAGTGCATGTCTAGTGTCCAATTTCTCTGTCTTGAGGGGTCAAAGAACCCCCCTAGGGAAATCTCAACAATGGAATGATCTGACCATGATGTTTGGGATATCTTTGTGTTTATTAGTAAAGGGCATAGAATCTGGCTAATAAAGATATAATCAATCCTAGAGTATGATTGATGTGCGGCTGAGTAATAGGTAAAACCTTTCATTGAACGATTACAGATACGCCAAACATCTATCAAGTTATGATCTAAAATTAAGTCGCTTAAGATTTTGGAGGATTTATTTGGTGGAGGGGATCTATCAATTTGGTCATTGATTGTAAGGTTGAAATCCCCCCCAAGAACAATCTTGTATTTCTTCCAAGTGGTTAATATTTTACTGATCTTCGCTATAAACCTCCCTTGGTCTTCATTTGGAGCATAAATGTTACCTAATATTATTGGGCTACCCTGAATTTTCCCTTTTAAAATGAGAAATCTCCCTCCCGGGTCTCTGATAACTTCTTCCTCTTGGAAGCTTAGATTGTCTCTTATTAAGATAGAAACCCCCCCTTTCTTTTTAGCACCCACTGCATGGTATTGAGTTGGGAAAGCTGCATCCCAATATTTTGGGGTGGTTACCTTAGTAAAGTGTGTTTCTTGTAGCATAATTACCTGTGCATTTAAGGACTTGTACTCTGCTATAGCTTTTTTTCTCTTTATATGTGAGTGAAGACCCCTCACATTGTGTGATATTATTTTAAAGGCCATATTGGATGTATGTGTGGATTTGTGAGATATACTATACTTAGCTGTATTCCTCTGCTAGTGGCGATTTTGTTCCTACTCATATTAGCATGGATCCCAACCTTTGTGAGTTTGTCAGAGGTCTCACGCCGAGATAACCCACCAGTGACCATGGGAGAGGAGAAATGGGAAAAGAAAAGAGAAAAGTTAATAGTAAAGACAGAAAAAAAGATAATATATCGTATCTGTAAGTGATACATAACCAACATTAATCTAATGTCGTATTTTCGCACCGGGGGTGCACAATCTTATATAGTACATTAATGTATTTAACTAAACAAGTAAATTTTAAACTGAGCAATTCGGTAGATATAACCTTAATCAAAACATTTTAGTGATCTTGTATGCAAATAACAGTGGTAAAGTTATTTAACTCCCCTCTATAACAACTGTGGAGCCTCCTTGTAGTAATAAAAGTCGTTATTAATTTAATCGTTATTATATTCATAACTGTACTGAGTGCTTCTATGTAGCTGTAACTAACCAACGGGTAGTGAAATCTCAATTTTTCTCTTAATAATTTTAAACACACCTTTAACTTTGCATTACATTGCTATATTTCTCTAAGTAGCTAATATCCTAAGAGGCATAGCTTTAGATATAACAGCATAAATTTTCCCTCAATCTGATGTATCCTATCAGGGGGGAGTTCTACAGGTTTTGATCAGCTAAGCTCTCTAATCTTATTTAACCTGGATCTATATCTTCAGCTAGCTGAGATCGTTTCCTTGGAGTTTGTGGTCTTGTTTCTTTATCCCAGATTGGCTGTGTCCTTTTTTTGGGGGTTCTTTGAGGTAATGGTAAGACCATTTCTTCCATTGGTATTTTCATTTGCTTCAACATTTTGACACCTTCTTCCAAGTTAGTGCAGGAGTATGAAGTGTTATGATATGTACAGATAAGTCGAAAGGGAAATGACCATCTGTATTTCAATTTAGCTTTCTGCAAAGCTTCGACAATTGGCTTAAGATCTCTACGTTTCTTTAGGGTGGTTGGTGACAGATCCGAATAGAACTGTAGTTTATGACCTTCAAATTCGAACTGTGGACTCTTCCTTGCAGCTTGTACAATTTTTTCTTTAGTCAGGAAGTAATGAAATTTGATTATGACATCTCTTGATGCATTAGGATTTTGAGGCCTATTTAAGGCTCTATGAGCTCTGTCCATCAGCAAAGAATCTTCCTCTATGTCAGGTAACAATTTTCTGAAGATAGTAGGTAGCACTTCTTGGAGGTTTTCAAAAGATTCTGGAAGATTACGAACCCTAATATTAGATCTCCGAGACCTATTCTCTAAGTCTTCAATTTGGGATTGTAACGTGGAAATCTGTTTTTCTTGTTCTGTCACAATAGAGTGAACTTCCGTTAGATCATCTATCACTTCATCTACTTTATCCTCTATTACTGAGGTCCTATTGCCAATGCTCAATATGTCAGACTTTAATTCTGCTATTGCTGATCTCAGTTCTTTCTGAAATATCTCTCTAATTTGTCCTACCAAGGTGGTAGAGGGGATACCTATTTGGTCTGTTGAGGTGTCATCCGACATACTATCCTGATCCACAGCAGAGGACAAGGCTGCCTGATTTAAGGCTTTTCGGTTCTTTTTAGCTTGGGCTCTTGATAAGCAGTCTTTGACTGTTTGGTGTTTTCCTTCCATGGTATTACTAATTCTGGCTCTGGAACAATTCTCCACAATCTCATATAGTAGTTTTAATTTAGGTAGTGTTTTGTTGATATCACCACTGTGTGGTTTAGCTCTATTTTAGGTGCTCTCTATTTGTCTTGCTTATGGCATTTACTTGTAGGCTTACATTGTGCGCCCCCCCTGACAGGAGCAGCTTATTCAGCAATCATTTTTTCTAAGCTATTGGTCAGGAGAAGCAACAGGGTACTCTCTTATTAGAACACTTTTCCACTTTTGTACCTTAATCTCTAAGTTACTGTTGCTATGGGAGATCAAGAAAGGGCTCATGTTCCAATAAACTAGTTGTATAAGAGTACAGTTGCAAAAAGTGAAATAAATCAATCACATAACAATATTACTTGCTCATGGTTCATCTAATGTATACCTCAGAGAAGGAGGAAAATGTTTGCATTATCACCTTTACACTTAACAATCTGCCTCTTGGCTCAGGGGACAGGGATACGACACCAGGGAAGGGTAAAGGGGCAGTGGAAGTGACCAGCCCAGACTAGCTGGGCCGGAAAGGGAGAGCCTTGAGGTGTTGTTGTTCTAATAGGTATACATTCAGTTTACAGCTTTAAGCTAATCTTTATGGTGATAACCTGTGAAAAGAAAAAGGTTAGGAGAACACTTAAAGCAATGAAGTCTGTCAATACTTCATCTATTGATTTACCCTCTTATGTGCTTATTTTGTGGTTGTAGCACAGGTGTGATAGTGTGGGTAGAGAACCTGTAAAAGAAAAGTGCAGGTTAAACCATATATATGTAGCTGCAAGAAAAATGACATTGCATTCTGGATACAGAATCAGGGACAACCTAAGCTGGCGCAGCAGCCTTATCCTTTGTTATATTGTGTAACAGAATAGTCCTAATCTCTGCTGTTCAGGCTATTTAGGCGTGTTTGTGAAAGTTTTATGTCCCAAATTCAGATTTCCTTAAAAATACAGGTAGTCTCCGCTGCGGTTAGTGTATTTGACAGTTCAGGGTATGGTGATGTTGTCCCTTTTAGGAAATACTGCGTCCCTAGTCAAATTTAAAATAGTCTCCAGTTATTTATTAAATGTCCTGCCAGGGCCCAAGGTCAATAGTGGGCACCTGAATATTTGGGCTCTTCTTGCAGATAATCAGAGTAGCTGCGGCCCTGCCAAAGGCCCTTAAGTGAATGTAAAAGTTCTCTAGTCCTTTCCGGTGGGGGTGAGCCCTAGGTATTTACTAGTCCCAGTAGGACCTAAGGAGATCTCTTGAATGTACTAGCGTAGTTGCACAAATTGAGAAACTTATTCCAAAATTTCAAGATGGCGGGTATTCGCGCCTTTTCACTACTTAGTAGCGCAGCTAGTGGGCCTCACTGTAGTCCACGTGTATTCCTTTTATTTTATCACCTTTTCAATGGTGCAGGCTTTCACCCCCTAATGTCCCAAATGTAGGCAGCACTAACCTTAGAGGGTCGTTGGCGTATGCGGTTAAGGCCTCCAGCTGTACCAATCCCCTCCTTCTCTGTCTGTGGCTCCGGAGCGGGTCCCCGGCCCTCCGGAGCAAATCAGGTGGAGGATGGTTGTTGGCTGATCCCAGCCGGGAAGAAGCAAGGCTCCGTCGGCGCTCCCAGACGGAAGACACGGCCCTCCGATCACCGCCGAGATGAAAGCTGGGTCTCTGGGTAAGTGCTCCGGAGCGGGTCCCCATCCCTCCGGAGCAATGTGGTATGGAGCTGACGGCCGACGGCAATAATGGCTTGTTCTCCGGAACGAAGGCCAAACCTCACGAAGGTAGAAGTCTTCTGCTGCACGTCCTGGTGAGCGATTTTAGTGGCCGCCAGAGACCTGACTTTCCTCAGAGCAGCGTATATTACGGTCGGCCCACACTCAATCTCGCAGCTTCTTTGGGGCTCAAATGTCAGGCCCTAAGTTGCAGGTCCCGCTCTCAAAGTTCTTAAAAAGTGAGCCAGACTTTAGCTCAGGACAAGTCCAAATACTTTTACTTTCTTTTATAGCCTTTTGATCGTTTAAATAAGTATTAAATCTTTTGTCTCTCAGGAGCTAAGCGCACACACGTCTGAGCTGTGTGATGGCTAGCCCCGCCTCTTGGTGATAAATTTTTTAAAGCCAGAATATGGTCTTTGTAATCTATAGTAAAATCAGTGCATTTGGTACACATTCTAAGAGGGGGTTCCACAATGGCTTCTAAACATAATGAACAATGAGATTCCTCTATGTCAGACATGTTTAAACACACTAGTAATGAGACCAGCAAGCTTGGAAAACACTTTAATAACTGAACAAGCAAAAAATAAAAACGGTACTGTGCCTTTGAGAAAAAAACAATCACAGAAACTGCAAAACAGTGAAAAAAAGCAGTAAATCTTATGAAATTTTTACAGTGTGTATAATAGGCTGAAAGAGCATTGCACCCACTTGCAAATGGATGATTAACCCCTTAGTTTCAAAACCGGATCAAAAAAACGATAAACGTTATTAAACAGTCACAACAAACTGCCACAGCTCTGCTGTGGCCCTACCTGCCCACACTTTGGAAGGCACAAAAACCCTTTAGAGAGGTCCTAAATGTTCAGGGGACTCCTTCAGGGAAGCTAGATATCTCAAGCTGCAAAAACTAATGCACAATTTAGGCCCCTCCCAACCTGTACTCACAGTGAGAGGGCCTTAAAAAAACATAATTTATGTAAGAACTTACCTGATAAATTCATTTCTTTCATATTAGCAAGAGTCCATGAGCTAGTGACGTATGGGATATACATTCCTACCAGGAGGGGCAAAGTTTCCCAAACCCCAAAATGCCTATAAATACACCCCTCACCACACCCACAATTCAGTTTAACGAATAGCCAAGAAGTGGGGTGATAAGAAAAAAGAGCGAAAGCATATAAAATAAGGAATTGGAAAGAAATGGAAAGTAGAGTTGATTTAGAAGCCATATCAGCATTCCAAGTTTTAAGCCATAAAGCTCTTCTAGCTAAAATAGCTAGAGACATAAACCTGACATCAACTCTGATAATATCAAAAAATGGCATCACAGATAAAATTATTAGCATGTTGAAGAAGAATAATAATATTATGAGAATCATGATCTGTTACTTGTTGCGCTAAAGTTTCCAACCAAAAAGTTGAAGCTGCAGCAACATCAGCCAATGATATAGCAGGTCTAAGAAGAAGATTACCTGAACACAGATAAGCTTTTCTTAGAAAGGATTCAATTTTCCTATCTAAAGGATCCTTAAAGGAAGTACCATCTGACGTAGGAATAGTAGTACGTTTAGCAAGGGTAGAAATAGCCCCATCAACTCTAGGGATTTTGTCCCAAAACTCTAATCTGTCAGATGGCACAGGATATAATTGCTTAAAATGTTTAGAAGGAGTAAATGAATTACCCAAATTATTCCATTCCCTGGAAATTACTTCAGAAATAGCATCAGGGACAGGAAAAACTTCTGGAATAACTACAGGAGATTTAAAAACCTTATTTAAACGTTTAGATTTAGTATCAAGAGGACCAGAATCCTCTATTTCTAATGCAATTAAGACTTCTTTAAGTAAAGAACGAATAAATTCCATTTTTAATAAATATGAAGATTTATCAGCATCAACCTCTGAAACAGAATCCTCTGAACCAGAGGAATCATTATCAGAATGATGATGTTCATTTAAAAAACAGAATTTATGCTTACCTGATAAATTACTTTCTCCAACGGTGTGTCCGGTCCACGGCGTCATCCTTACTTGTGGGATATTCTCTTCCCCAACAGGAAATGGCAAAGAGCCCAGCAAAGCTGGTCACATGATCCCTCCTAGGCTCCGCCTACCCCAGTCATTCGACCGACTTACAGGAGGAAATATGCATAGGAGAAACCATATGATACCGTGGTGACTGTAGTTAGAGAAAATAATTCATCAGACCTGATTAAAAAAACCAGGGCGGGCCGTGGACCGGACACACCGTTGGAGAAAGTAATTTATCAGGTAAGCATAAATTCTGTTTTCTCCAACATAGGTGTGTCCGGTCCACGGCGTCATCCTTACTTGTGGGAACCAATACCAAAGCTTTAGGACACTGATGAAGGGAGGGAGCAAATCAGGTCACCTAAATGGAAGGCACCACGGCTTGCAAAACCTTTCTCCCAAAAATAGCCTCTGAAGAAGCAAAAGTATCAAATTTGTAAAATTTGGCAAAAGTGTGCAGTGAAGACCAAGTCGCTGCCTTACATATCTGGTCAACAGAAGCCTCGTTCTTGAAGGCCCATGTGGAAGCCACAGCCCTAGTGGAATGAGCTGTGATTCTTTCAGGAGGCTGCCGTCCGGCAGTCTCATAAGCCAATCGGATAATGCTTTTAAGCCAAAAAGAAAGAGGTAGAAGTTGCTTTTTGACCTCTCCTTTTACCAGAATAAACAACAAACAAAGAAGATGTCTGTCTGAAATCTTTAGTAGCCTCTAAATAGAATTTTAGAGCACGGACTACGTCCAAATTGTGTAACAAACGTTCCTTCTTTGAAACTGGATTCGGACACAAAGAAGGTACAACAATCTCCTGGTTAATATTTTTGTTGGAAACAACTTTCGGAAGAAAACCAGGCTTAGTACGCAAAACCACCTTATCTGCATGGAACACCAGATAGGGCGGAGAACACTGCAGAGCAGATAACTCAGAAACTCTTCTAGCAGAAGAAATTGCAACCAAAAACAAAACTTTCCAAGATAATAACTTAATATCTACGGAATGTAAGGGTTCAAACGGAACCCCTTGAAGAACTGAAAGAACTAGATTAAGACTCCAGGGAGGAGTCAAAGGTCTGTAAACAGGCTTGATTCTAACCAGAGCCTGAACAAATGCTTGAACGTCTGGCACAGCTGCCAGCCTTTTGTGAAGTAAAACAGATAAAGCAGAAATCTGTCCCTTCAGAGAACTTGCAGATAATCCTTTCTCCAAACCTTCTTGTAGAAAGGATAGAATCTTAGGAATTTTTATCTTGTTCCATGGGAATCCTTTAGATTCACACCAACAGATATTTTTTCCATATTTTATGGTAAATCTTTCTAGTTACAGGCTTTAAGCCTGAATAAGAGTATCTATTACGGAATCTGAAAACCCACGCTTTGATAAAATCAAGCGTTCAATCTCCAAGCAGTCAGTTGGAGGGAAACCAGATTCGGATGTTCGAATGGACCTTGAACAAGAAGGTCCTGTCTCAAAGGTAGCTTCCATGGTGGAGCCGATGACATATTCACCAGGTCTGCATACCAAGTCCTGCGTGGCCACGCAGGAGCTATCAAGATCACCGAAGCCCTCTCCTGATTGATCCTGGCTACCAGCCTGGGAATGAGAGGAAACGGTGGGAATACATAAGCTAGGTTGAAGGTCCAAGGTGCTACTAGTGCATCCACTAGAGTCGCCTTGGGATCCCTGGATCTGGACCCGTAACAAGGAACCTTGAAGTTCTGACGAGACGCCATCAGATCCATGTCTGGAATGCCCCATAATTGAGTTATTTGGGCAAAGATTTCCGGATGGAGTTCCCACTCCCCCGGATGGAAGGTCTGACGACTCAGAAAATCCGCTTCCCAATTTTCCACCCCTGGGATGTGGATAGCAGACAAGTGGCAGGAGTGATCCTCCGCCCATCGAATTATCTTGGTCACTTCCTCCATCGCCAGGGAACTCCTTGTTCCCCCCTGATGGTTGATATATGCAACAGTCGTCATGTTGTCTGATTGAAACAATATGAATTTGGCCTTTGCTAGATGAGGCCAAGCTTTGAGAGCATTGAATATCGCCGTTACAAACTGCTGTTTGTAACTGGCCCTTTAAATGAAAAATTGCCCTGCTTCCCTGGATTTTGGAGAAGCCTATTTGCCAGCCTCCTTCCACATGACTATGGCCCCTGGAAGATTGTGCCCCTGAGGACATATTGACTTTTGTTGGGTGTGTGTGGCCCTTTAAGAACCATCTGGGGACATATTGTGACTTTGATGAACAATGCCCCTTTAAGACTGTCCCCAGACCTGTGAAATGACTTGTCCCTGGCTTTCTCCCACTTGGTTCAGTTTCATTGTGTGCCATTAAGAGTTAAATTTTGTTCAGCTTCAAGAAACCTATTCTAAATACAAGTCTGCTGGGATTAGCTCTAATTAGGTTTAGTGATCAACTTTCCCATTGTCTAATCAGACTAGTATTGATAAGGTGGACTGCATTGTTTTATTGTGTGTAATGTTATCTGCTGAAGTAAATGTTGTGGCCTGTCAAAGGGAGTGTCTCTCTATCTAATATCAAATGTGTGATGGGGGATTTTATGCCTCCCCCTGAGAGTGTCCTGTTTGCATGTAACCTGAATAAAAGCAGGCTGTGTGCTCCAGCACATCAGACCTATGTTGACCCTCTAACTTGAAGCTTTGACTCATGTTTGTAGGATACAGCTTATAATCACTACAGGGATTGCTATGCTCTTCATACTCCCTTAGCTACAGGGATTGCTACAGAAGGAAGAGGTTCGCCTACTGGAGCCTGGTCGTAGGTCCAGGGCGCAGAGCAGACGGCGAGATACCAGCCCAGCAGCGGTGGTTCATATAGTCTGCATTACTGATGGTGGCTACGCAGTAGTTAGTGTCCACGGTGCTGCTGCTCCTTTGGTGAGCGCTAGGAGCATCCTTTTCTACGGTCCAACTTCCAGCCAGCCTGGAGGCAACCGTAACATTTGGCGGCAGCGGTGGGATTGGCGTCCTAGCGCAAGGAGCAGCACCACAACAACACTGGTATCGTAGGAGAGTAATTGAGGGCAACGCTAGCCACTGCGCAGCGTCCCTACCTACAGCAGCATGGAGCTGACAAGATACTGGTCAGAACCATGTGAAGAGCACCTCAACCGGATCAGTCGCTATGAGGGCGCGGATTTCGTTCCAGAGGTAAAGAGGTGGCTAGTCCGATATGGTCCAGACCCTGCGCAGGAGGTAGTCAGTCGCATCATCCGGGAATTGGATACGGAGAACAAAGCGGCACGAGCCTTTGAGCGCCAACTGTTGAGTTTGAGGGTATGGACACCTGGTCTCTCTCCCCAGCCGCAGCATGTTCCACAGGGAGAGGGGAGCAGCGACCTCCCTCCCCAGCGGCAGTATACTGTGCAGAGGGAAGAGACAACCGGTCTCCTTCCCCAACCCCAACCAGAGATACCAGAGGCAGCAGGCCTCATAGACTGGTCCTGGGAGGACCCCCAGCAGGCAGGTGGAGATGGGACCGCAGTCTCTCTTCCGGCCCTACAGGGATGCTGGGCAGGCGGCCCAGATCCCCAGCGACAGACCCAGCTACAGGGAGGGGAGAGCATCGACCTCCCTCCCCAGCCGGAGTGTGCCTTCCAGGGAGAGGAGACAACCGGTCTCTCTCCCCAGCCGCAGCATGTTCCACAGGAAGCGGAGAGCATCGACCTCCCTTCCCAACGGCCGCCGGAGTATCAGGAGGAGGAGGTAAGCCAATCTCCCCCTCCCCAGCTAACTCCTAACTTGGGCCCAGGGTTAACAGTGGAGATGTTGGCCCCCACTGACCCCCACGTTCCCTTTGCCACCGGGCAGGACTATGCCCCAATTCCCCCAGCAGAAGAGCTGGCATCAGGACAGAGCGCTGCTGGCCTCTGCCCTACAGACCTTGTCCTTGTTACAGAACTGACCTGCAAACCCCTCACCCCAGCAGAAGCGCTGGCACCAGGGCAGAGTGCCGCTGGCCTCTGCCCCCCAAGTACCATCAGTTATTTGCCCAGCTGCGCCAGGAAGGCCGAGGATGCTGCACTTTCATCCTGCAACCTGGAACTTACAGGCCAGTACTACGTATTGTGGGGGGGCTACTTTGCTGCTAGCGATTATTTGTGGGTGGGTTGCGAGACTAACTTGGGCACTGACCGGCAGAAGGTCAGGTGCCTGGTTAGTCTCCCTCCAAAAGGGGAGATATGTTACAAACTGCTGTTTGTAACTGGCCCTTTAAATGAAAAATTGCCCTGCTTCCCTGGATTTTGGAGAAGCCTATTTGCCAGCCTCCTTCCACATGACTATGGCCCCTGGAAGATTGTGCCCCTGAGGACATATTGACTTTTGTTGGGTGTGTGTGTGGCCCTTTAAGAACCATCTGGGGACATATTGTGACTTTGATGAACAATGCCCCTTTAAGACTATGTCCCCAGACCTGTGAAATGACTTGTCCCTGGCTTTCTCCCACTTGGTTCAGTTTCATTGTGTGCCATTAAGAGTTAAATTTTGTTCAGCTTCAAGAAACCTATTCTAAATACAAGTCTGCTGGGATTAGCTCTAATTAGGTTTAGTGATCAACTTTCCCATTGTCTAATCAGACTAGTATTGATAAGGTGGACTGCATTGTTTTATTGTGTGTAATGTTATCTGCTGAAGTAAATGTTGTGGCCTGTCAAAGGGAGTGTCTCTCTATCTAATATCAAATGTGTGATGGGGGATTTTATGCCTCCCCCTGAGAGTGTCCTGTTTGCATGTAACCTGAATAAAAGCAGGCTGTGTGCTCCAGCACATCAGCCCTATGTTGACCCTCTAACTTGAAGCTTTGACTCATGTTTGTAGGATACAGCTTATAATCACTACAGGGATTGCTATGCTCTTCATACTCCCTTAGCTACAGGGATTGCTACAGAAGGAAGAGGTTCGCCTACTGGAGCCTGGTCGTAGGTCCAGGGCGCAGAGCAGACGGCGAGATACCAGCCCAGCAGCGGTGGTTCATATAGTCTGCATTACTGATGGTGGCTACGCAGTAGTTATAGTGTCCACGGTGCTGCTGCTCCTTTGGTGAGCGCTAGGAGCATCCTTTTCTACGGTCCAACTTCCAGCCAGCCTGGAGGCAACCGTAACATTCGCTCTCAGTTCCAGAATGTTTATCGGGAGAAGAGATTCTTCCCGAGACCATAGACCCTGAGCTTTCAGGGGTTCCCAGACCGCGCCCCAGCCCACCAGACTGGCGTCGGTCGTGACAATGACCCACTCTGGTCTGCGGAAGCTCATTCCCTGTGACAGGTTGTCCAGGATCAGCCACCAACGGAGTGAATCTCTGGTCCTTTGATCTACTTGAATCGTCGGAGACAAGTCTGTATAATCCCCATTCCACTGTCTGAGCATGCACAGTTGTAATGGTCTTAGATGAATTCGTGCAAAAGGAACTATGTCCATTGCTGCAACCATCAATCCTATTACTTCCATGCACTGCGCTATGGAAGGATGAAGAACAGAATGAAGTACTTGACAAGAGCTTAGAAGTTTTGATTTTCTGACCTCTGTCAGAAAAATCCTCATTTCTAAGGAATCTATTATTGTTCCCAAGAAGGGAACTCTTGTTGACGGGGACAGAGAACTTTTTTCTATGTTCACTTTCCATCCGTGAGATCTGAGAAAGGCTAGAACGATGTCCGTATGAGCCTTTGCTTTTGACAGAGACGACGCTTGAATCAGGATGTCGTCCAAGTAAGGTACTACTGCAATGCCCCTTGGTCTTAGAACTGCTAGAAGGGACCCTAGTACCTTTGTGAAAATTCTCGGAGCAGTGGCTAATCCGAATGGAAGTGCCACAAACTGGTAATGCTTGTCCAGAAAAGCGAACCTTAGGAACTGATGATGTTCCCTGTGGATAGGAATATGTAGGTACGCATCCTTTAAATCCACCGTGGTCATAAATTGACCTTCCTGGATGGTAGGAAGGATCGTTTGAATGGTTTCCATTTTGAACGATGGAACCATGAGAAATTTGTTTAGGATCTTGAGATCTAAAATTGGTCTGAATGTTCCCTCTTTTTTGGGAACTATGAACAGGTTGGAGTAAAACCCCATCCCTTGTTCTCCTATTGGAACTGGATGAATTACTCCCATCTTTAACAGGTCTTCTACACAATGTAAGAATGCCTGTCTTTTTATTTGGTTTGAAGATAATTGAGACCTGTGGAACCTTCCCCTTGGGGGTAGTTCCTTGAATTCCAGGAGATAACCCTGAGACACTATTTCTAGTGCCCAAGGATCCTGAACATCTCTTGCCCAAGCCTGAGCAAAGAGAGAAAGTCTGCCCCCCACCAGATCCGGTCCCGGTTCGGGGGCCATCCCTTCATGCTGTTTTGGTAGCAGTGGCAGGCTTCTTGGCCTGCTTACCCTTGTTCCAGCCTTGCACCGGTCTCCAGGCTGGTTTGGGTTGTGAAGTATTACCCTCTTGCTTAGAGGATGTAGAATTAGAGGTTGGTCCGTTTCTGCGAAAGGGACGAAAATTAGGCTTAATTTTAGCCTTAAAAGACCTATCCTGAGGAAGGGCGTGGCCCTTTCCCCCGGTGATGTCTGAAATAATCTCTTTCAAATCAGGACCAAACAGTGTTTTACCCTTGAAAGGGATGTTAAGCAATTTTGTCTTGGAAGACACATCCGCTGACCAAGACTTTAGCCAAAGCGCTCTGCGCGCCACGATAGCAAACCCTGAATTTTTCGCCGCTTATCTAGCTAATTGCAAAGCGGCATCTAAAATAAAAGAGTTAGCCAATTTAAGTGCTTGAACTCTGTCCATAACCTCCTCATACGAAGATTCTTTATTGAGCGACTTTTCTAGTTCTTCGAACCAGAAACACGCTGCTGTAGTGACAGGAACAATGCATGAAATTGGTTGTAGAAGGTAACCTTGCTGAACAAACATCTTTTTAAGCAAACCCTCTAATTTTTTATCCATAGGATCTTTGAAAGCACAACTATCTTCTATGGGAATAACATAATTTATGTAAGAACTTACCTGATAAATTCATTTCTTTCATATTAACAAGAGTCCATGAGCTAGTGACGTATGGGATATACATTCCTACCAGGAGGGGCAAAGTTTCCCAAACCTTAAAATGCCTATAAATACACCCCTCACCACACCCACAAATCAGTTTAACGAATAGCCAAGAAGTGGGGTGATAAAAAAGTGCGAAGCATATAAATTAAGGAATTGGAATAATTGTGCTTTATACAAAAAAATCATAACCACCACAAAAAAGGGTGGGCCTCATGGACTCTTGTTAATATGAAAGAAATGAATTTATCAGGTAAGTTCTTACATAAATTATGTTTTCTTTCATGTAATTAGCAAGAGTCCATGAGCTAGTGACGTATGGGATAATGACTACCCAAGATGTGGATCTTTCCACACAAGAGTCACTAGAGAGGGAGGGATAAAATAAAGACAGCCAATTCCTGCTGAAAATAATCCACACCCAAAATAAAGTTTAACAAAAAACATAAGCAGAAGATTCAAACTGAAACCGCTGCCTGAAGAACTTTTCTACCAAAAACTGCTTCAGAAGAAGAAAATACATCAAAATGGTAGAATTTAGTAAAAGTATGCAAAGAGGACCAAGTTGCTGCTTTGCAGATCTGGTCAACCGAAGCTTCATTCCTAAACGCCCAGGAAGTAGATACTGACCTAGTAGAATGAGCTGTAATTCTCTGAGGCGGAATTTTACCCGACTCAACATAGGCAAGATGAATTAAAGATTTCAACCAAGATGCCAAAGAAATGGCAGAAGCTTTCTGGCCTTTCCTAGAACCGGAAAAGATAACAAATAGACTAGAAGTCTTACGGAAAGATTTCGTAGCTTCAACATAATATTTCAAAGCTCTAACAACATCCAAAGAATGCAACGATTTCTCCTTAGAATTCTTAGGATTAGGACATAATGAAGGAACCACAATTTCTCTACTAATGTTGTTGGAATTCACAACTTTAGGTAAAAATTCAAAAGAAGTTCGCAACACCGCCTTATCCTGATGAAAAATCAGAAAAGGAGACTCACAAGAAAGAGCAGATAATTCAGAAACTCTTCTAGCAGAAGAGATGGCCAAAAGGAACAAAACTTTCCAAGAAAGTAATTTAATGTCCAATGAATGCATAGGTTCAAACGGAGGAGCTTGAAGAGCTCCCAGAACCAAATTCAAACTCCAAGGAGGAGAAATTGACTTAATGACAGGTTTTACACGAACCAAAGCTTGTACAAAACAATGAATATCAGGAAGAATAGCAATCTTTCTGTGAAAAAGAACAGAAAGAGCGGAGATTTGTCCTTTCAAAGAACTTGCGGACAAACCCTTATCTAAACCATCCTGAAGAAACTGTAAAATTCTCGGTATTCTAAAAGAATGCCAAGAAAAATGATGAGAAAGACACCAAGAAATATAAGTCTTCCAGACTCTATAATATATCTCTCGAGATACAGATTTACGAGCCTGTAACATAGTATTAATCACGGAGTCAGAGAAACCTCTATGACCAAGAATCAAGCGTTCAATCTCCATACCTTTAAATTTAAGGATTTCAGATCCGGATGGAAAAAAGGACCTTGTGACAGAAGGTCTGGTCTTAACGGAAGAGTCCATGGTTGGCAAGATGCCATCCGGACAAGATCCGCATACCAAAACCTGTGAGGCCATGCCGGAGCTATTAGCAGAACAAACGAGCATTTCCTCAGAATCTTGGAGATTACTCTTGGAAGAAGAACTAGAGGCGGAAAGATATAGGCAGGATGATACTTCCAAGGAAGTGATAATGCATCCACTGCCTCCGCCTGAGGATCCCGGGATCTGGACAGATACCTGGGAAGTTTATTGTTTAGATGAGAGGCCATCAGATCTATCTCTGGGAGCCCCCACATTTGAACAATCTGAAGAAATACCTCTGGGTGAAGAGACCATTCGCCCGGATGCAACGTTTGGCGACTGAGATAATCCGCTTCCCAATTGTCTACACCTGGGATATGAACCGCAGAGATTAGACAGGAGCTGGATTCCGCCCAAACCAAAATTCGAGATACTTCTTTCATAGCCAGAGGACTGTGAGTCCCTCCTTGATGATTGATGTATGCCACAGTTGTGACATTGTCTGTCTGAAAACAAATGAACGATTCTCTCTTCAGAAGAGGCCAAAACTGAAGAGCTCTGAAAACTGCACGGAGTTCCAAGATATTGATCAGTAATCTCACCTCCTGAGATTCCCAAACTCCTTGTGCCGTCAGAGATCCCCACACAGCTCCCCAACCTGTGAGACTTGCATCTGTTGAAATTACAGTCCAGGTCGGAAGAACAAAAGAAGCCCCCTGAATTAAACGAAGGTGATCTGTCCACCACGTTAGAGAGTGCCGAACAATCGGTTTTAAAGATATTAATTGATATATCTTCGTGTAATCCCTGCACCATTGGTTCAGCATACAGAGCTGAAGAGGTCGCATGTGAAAACGAGCAAAGGGGATCGCGTCCGATGCAGCAGTCATAAGACCTAGAATTTCCATGCATAAGGCTACCGAAGGGAATGATTGAGACTGAAGGTTTCGACAGGCTGTAATCAATTTTAGACGTCTCTTGTCTGTTAAAGACAGAGTCATGGACACTGAATCTATCTGGAAACCCAGAAAGGTTACCCTTGTTTGAGGAATCAAAGAACTTTTTGGTAAATTGATCCTCCAACCATGATCTTGAAGAAACAACACAAGTCGATTCGTATGAGACTCTGCTAAATGTAAAGACTGAGCAAGTACCAAGATATCGTCCAAATAAGGAAATACCACAATACCCTGTTCTCTGATTACAGACAGAAGGGCACCGAGAATCTTTGTGAAAATTCTTGGAGCTGTAGCAAGGCCAAACGGTAGAGCCACAAATTGGTAATGCTTGTCTAGAAAAGAGAATCTCAGGAACTGATAATGATCTGGATGAATCTGAATATGCAGATATGCATCCTGTAAATCTATTGTGGACATATAATTCCCTTGCTGAACAAAAGGCAATATAGTCCTTACAGTTATCATCTTGAACGTTGGTATCCTTACATAACGATTCAATAATTTTAGATCCAGAACTGGTCTGAAGGAATTCTCCTTCTTTGGTACAATGAAGAGATTTGAATAAAACCCCATTCCCTGTTCCGGAACTGGAACTGGCATAATTACTCCAGCCAACTCTAGATCTGAAACACAATTCAGAAATGCTTGAGCTTTCACTGGATTTACTGGGACATGGGAAAGAAAAAATCTCTTTGCAGGAGGTCTCATCTTGAAACCAATTCTGTACCCTTCTGAAACAATGTTCTGAATCCAAAGATTGTGAACAGAATTGATCCAAATTTCTTTGAAAAAACGTAACCTGCCCCCTACCAGCTGAACTGGAATGAGGGCCGTACCTTCATGTGAACTTAGAAGCAGGCTTTGCCTTTCTAGCAGGCTTGGATTTATTCCAGACTGGAGATGGTTTCCAAACTGAAACTGCTCCTGAGGATGAAGGATCAGGCTTTTGTTCTTTGTTGAAACGAAAGGAACGAAAACGATTGTTAGCCCTGTTTTTACCTTTAGACTTTTTATCCTGTGGTAAAAAAGTTCCTTTCCCACCAGTAACAGTTGAAATAATAGAATCCAACTGAGAACCAAATAATTTGTTTCCCTGGAAAGAAATGGAAAGTAGAGTTGATTTAGAAGCCATATCAGCATTCCAGGTCTTAAGCCATAAAGCTCTTCTGGCTAAGATAGCCAGAGACATAAACCTAACATCAACTAATAATATCAAAAATGGCATCACAGATGAAATTATTAGCATGCTGGAGAAGAATAATAATATCATGAGAATCACGATTTGTTACTTGTTGCCCTAGAGTTTCCAACCAAAAAGTTGAAGCTGCAGCAACATCAGCCAATGATATAGCAGGTCTAAGAAGATTACCTGAACATAGATAAGCTTTTCTTAGAAAAGATTCAATTTTTCTATCTAAAGGATCTTTAAACGAGGTACCATCTGACGTAGGAATGGTAGTACGTTTAGCAAGGGTAGAAATAGCCCCATCAACTTTAGGGATTTTGTCCCAAAATTCTAACCTGTCAGGCGGAACAGGATATAATTGCTTAAAACGTTTAGAAGGAGTAAATGAATTACCCAATTTATCCCATTCCTTGGAAATTACTGCAGAAATAGCATTAGGAACAGGAAAGACTTCTGGAATAACCGCAGGAGCTTTAAAAACCTTATCCAAACGTATAGAATTAGTATCAAGAGGACTAGAATCCTCTATTTCTAAAGCAATTAGTACTTCTTTAAGTAAAGAGCGAATAAATTCCATCTTAAATAAATATGAAGATTTATCAGCATCAATCTCTGAGATAGAATCCTCTGAACCAGAAGAGTCCAAAGAATCAGAATGATGGTGTTCATTTAAAAATTCATCTGTAGAGAGAGAAGATTTAAAAGACTTTTTACGTTTACTAGAAGGAGAAATAACAGACAAAGCCTTCTTTATGGATTCAGAAACAAAATCTCTTATGTTATCAGGAACATTCTGCACCTTAGATGTTGAGGGAACTGCAACAGGCAATGGTACATCACTAAAGGAAATATCTGCTTTAACAAGTTTGTCATGACAATTATTACAAACAACAGCTGGAGGAATAGCTACCAAAAGTTTACAGCAGATACACTTAGCTTTGGTAGATCCAGCAGGCAGTGGTTTTCCTGTAGTATCTTCTGGCTCAGATGCAACGTGAGACATCTTGCAATATGTAAGAGAAAAAACAACATATAAAGCAAAATAGATCAAATTCCTTATAAGACAGTTTCAGGAATGGGAAAAAAATGCCAAACATCAAGCTTCTAGCAACCAGAAGCAAATGAAAAATGAGACTGAAATAATGTGGAGACAAAAGCGACGCCCATATTTTTTAGCGGCAAATAAGACGCCCACATTATTTGGCGCCTAAATGCTTTTGGCGCCAAAAATGACGCCACATCCGGAATGCCGACATTTTTGGCGCAAAATAACGTAAAAAATGACGCAACTTCCGGCGACACGTATGACGCCGGAAACGGAAAAGAATTTTTGCGCCAAAAAAGTCCGCGCCAAGAATGACGCAATAAAATGAAGCATTTTCAGCCCCCGCGAGCCTAACAGCCCACAGGGAAAAAAGTCAAATTTTTAAGGTAAGAAAAAATATGATAATTCAATGCATAATCCCAAATATGAAACTGACTGTCTGGAAATAAGGAAAGTTGAACATTCTGAGTCAAGGCAAATAAATGTTTGAATACATATATTTAGAACTTTATAAATAAAGTGCCCAACCATAGCTTAGAGTGTCACAGAAAATAAGACTTACTTACCCCAGGACACTCATCTACATGTTTGTAGAAAGCCAAACCAGTACTGAAACGAGAATCAGTAGAGGAAATGGTAAATATAAGAGTATATCGTCGATCTGAAAAGGGAGGTAAGAGATGAATCTCTACGACCGATAACAGAGAACCTTATGAAATAGACCCCGTAGAAGGAGATCACTGCATTCAATAGGCAATACTCTCTTCACATCCCTCTGACATTCACTGCACGCTGAGAGGAAAACCGGGCTCCAACTTGCTGCGGAGCGCATATCAACGTAGAATCTAGCACAAACTTACTTCACCACCTCCCTTGGAGGCAAAGTTTGTAAAACTGATTTGTGGGTGTGGTGAGGGGTGTATTTATAGGAATTTTAAGGTTTGGGAAACTTTGCCCCTCCTGGTAGGAATGTATATCCCATACGTCACTAGCTCATGGACTCTTGTTAATTACATGAAAGAAAGTAGTGCGTTTGTTTAGAGCAGAGACCGCCCCCTCGACCTTGGGGACTGTCTGCCATAAGTCCTTTCTGGGGTCGACTATAGGAAATAATTTCTTAAATATAGGGGGAGGAACAAAAGGTATGCCGGGCCTTTCCCACTCCTTATTTACTATGTCCGCCACCCGCTTGGGTATAGGAAAAGCATCGGGGGGCACCGGAACCTCTATGAACTTGTCCATCTTACATAATTTCTCTGGAATGACCAAATTGTCACAATCATCCAGAGTAGATAATACCTCCTTAAGCAGTGCGCGGAGATGTTCTTATTTAAATTTAAATGTTACAACATCAGGTTCAGCTTGTTGAGAAATTTTTCCTGAATCTGAAATTTCTCCCTCAGACAAAACCTCCCTCCTGGCCCCTTCAGATTGGTGTGAGGGTATGTCAGAACCGTTATCAGCGTCCTCTTGCTTTTCAGTGTTTAAAACAGAGCAATCGCGCTTTCTCTGATAAGTAGGCATTTTAGATAAAATGTTTGCAATAGAATTATCCATAACAGCCGTTAATTGTTGCATGGTAATAAGAATTGGCGCACTAGATGTACTAGGGGCCTCTTGTGGGCAAAACTGGTGTAGACACAGAAGGGGATGATGCAGTACCATGCTTACTCCCCTCATTTGAGGAATCATCTTGGGCAATATTATCTGTGGCATCATTGTCCCTACTTTTTTTGGACACTATGTCACAATCACCACATATATTTAAATGGGGAGAAACCTTGGCTTTCATACATATAGAACATCGCTTATCTGATGGTTCAGACATGTTAAACAGGCTTAAATTTGTCAACAAAGCACAAAAAAAGTTTAAAAATAAAACCGTTACTGTCACTTTAAATTTTAAACTGAACACACTATTACTGAATATGTGAAAAAGTATGAAGGAATTGTTCAAAATTCACCAAATTTTCACCACAGTGTCATAAAGCCTTAAAAGTATTGCACACCAAATTTAACCCTTAAAATAACGGAACCGGAGCCGTTTTTACATTTAACCCCTATACAGTCCCAGGTATCTGCTTTGCTGAGACCCAACCAAGCCCAGAGGGGAATACGATACCAAATGACGCCTTCTATAAGCTTTTTCAGTGGTTCTTAGCTCTCCAAAAACAACTGCGCATTAGTGGCGCGAAAATGAGGCTCTGCCTATGACTAGAAAGGCCCCCATCTGAAAAAGGTGTCCAATACAGTGCCTGCCGTTTTTCTTAAAACAATCCCCAAGATTATAATAACTATAAGAGTTATAATCTGCCAAATATGTTTAGTAAAGTAATCGTTTTAGCCCAGAAAAAAGTCTACCAGTTTTATAAGCCCTTATGAAGCCCTTTATTCTTTTACTTAAACTAAGAAAATGGCTTACCGGTCCCCATAGGGAAAATGACAGCCTTCCAGCATTACAAAGTCTTGTTAGAAATGTGG
Source organism: Bombina bombina (assembly GCF_027579735.1). Classification (NCBI taxonomy): domain Eukaryota; kingdom Metazoa; phylum Chordata; class Amphibia; order Anura; family Bombinatoridae; genus Bombina; species Bombina bombina. The sequence continues at coordinate 1,040,861,849 of NC_069504.1, forward strand.
CCAGTCATACCTCAAGCAGAAGAGTCTGCAAACCGTTTCCCCCAACTGAAGTTACTTCATCTCAACAGTCCTGTGTGGAAACAGCAATCGATTTTAGTAACGTTTGCTAAAATCATCTTCCTCTTACAAACAGAAATCTTCATCTCTTTTCTGTTTCAGAGTAAATAGTACATACCAGCACTATTTTAAAATAACAAACACTTGATTGAAGGATAAAAACTACATTTAAACACCAAAAAAACTCTTAGCCATCTCCGTGGAGATGTTGCCTGTGCAACGGCAAAGAGAATGACTGGGGTAGGCGGAGCCTAGGAGGGATCATGTGACCAGCTTTGCTGGGCTCTTTGCCATTTCCTGTTGGGGAAGAGAATATCCCACAAGTAAGGATGACGCCGTGGACCGGACACACCTATGTTGGAGAAATTCATCTGAAAAATGAGAAGTTTTAAGAGACCTTTTACGTTTACTGGAAGGAGGAAAAACAGACATAGCCTTCTTAATGGATTTAGAAACAAAATCTCTTATGTTAACAGGAACACTGAGTATTAGATGTTGATGGAACAACAGGTAATGTAACATTACTAAAGGAAATATCTGCATTAACAAGTTTCTCATGACATTCATTACAAACAGCTGGAGGAACAGATACCACAAGTTTACAGCAAATACACTTAACTTTGGTAGATCCAGCATCAGGCAGCGGTTTTCCAGAAGTATCTTCTGATTCAGGGTCAATCTGAGACATCTTGCAATATGTAATAGAAAAAACAACATATAAAGCAAAATTGATCAAATTCCTTAAATGACAGTTTCAGGAATGGGAAAAAATGCCAGTGAACAAGCTTCTAGCAACCAGAAGCAATAAACAAAGACTTAAATAATGTGGAGACAATAGTGACGCCCATATTTTTTAGCGCCAAAAAAGACGCCCACATTATTTGGCGCCTAAATGCTTTTGGCGCCAAAAATGATGCCACATCCGGTAAAAAAAAACGTCAAAAATGACGCAACTTCCGGTGACAAGTATGACGCTGGAAATAAAGAAAATTTTTTGCGCCAAAAAAGTCTGCGCCAAGAATGACGCAATAAAATGAAGCATTTTCAGCCCCCGCGAGCCTAACAGCCCACAGGGAAAAAAAAGTCAAATTTTAAGGTAAGAAAAAAAAAATCATTCAAATGCATTATCCCAATAATGAAACTGACTGTCTGAAATAAGGAATATTGAACATCCTGAATCAAGGCAAATAAATGTTTAAACACAAATATTTAGAACTTTATATAAAAAGTGCCCAACCATAGCTTAGAGTGTCACAGAAAATAAATCTTACTTACCCCAGGACACTCATCTACATGTAGTAGAAAGCCAAACCAGTACTGAAACTAGAATCAGTAGAGGTAATGGTATATATAAGAGTATATCGTCGATCTGAAAAGGGAGGTAAGAGATGAATCTCTACGACCGATAACAGAGAACCTATGAAATAGACCCCGTAGGAGGAGATCATTGATTTCAAATAGGCAATACTCTCTTCACATCCCTCTGACATTCACTGCACGCTGAGAGGAAAACCGGGCGCCAACCTGCTGCAGAGCGCATATCAACGTAGAATCTAGCACAAACTTACTTCACCACCTCCACGGGAGGCAAAGTTTGTGAAACTGATTTGTGGGTGTGGTGAGGGGTGTATTTATAGGCATTTTGAGGTTTGGGAAACTTTGCCCCTCCTGGTAGGAATGTATATCCCATACGTCACTAGCTCATGGACTATTGCTAATTACATGAAAGAAATGGTGGAAATAGAACACCTAACATTGCATGGAATCAGAATGACAGGGATAGTTATAATAGAGACCTCTAATAGATTCCATTTTAGTGAAAACCACACTGAGAGGGTATATGATAATTATAGTCCTAGATGGAACTATCAGGGAGCCAAACCCTAATCCAGAGGGATTAATACCAATCATGAATATCAGTCTAGGACTTGGTCCCCAAAAGAACAAAGACAGGGAAATCAAAATAAAGGGCATTTTTTAGGAACTCCCCCCTGGCGACAAGGGGGCAAAACAGAATGGGGGGGCATATACAAAAGCTCTAGACACCCCAAGAAAACCGAAAAGACAATTAGAAGATATAGAGGCTGTAGAGGGGGAAACAAACAACGAAAAAAGAAACAGAAATGGTTGGAATTAGAAACAGGACACCAGTTAATTTTTAATTTATCGGGTAAGACTTTCAGAAAATGAAATGAAATTATTATCTAAGGGATTAAATTTTGCCCCTCACAGCCAAATCCTTTTGAACTATTCATAGACGTACATATATATATAGATATAGTATCTCTTAAGGGTTAATTTCCTAATATGATAAGGTAAATATGACTGACAACATGGAACTAAGTGAAGAGGATTTACTAACACTGGCAAATTTAGAAGTCTTGGACAAAGAAAACCTCACCCAGAATATGTCCAATAGGAATCTAGATGAGGAACTTTTAAATTGTTCTATATATGAAGAAGACCACACTAAAATGGCTCACTGCCCCTTAAAGAGAAAATCTATTTTTTACCCCCAAAATATGCAGAGTGAGTTTATAAAAATATTTAATTGGTTTGTGAGGACATTAAGAAATTATCCTATGGAAGGAAGCTTGAAAATGATAATTTAACCAAAGAAGAAAGAGCTTCATTAAAAATTTTAATGGATGATTATGATGTTATATATAGGAATGCAGATAAGGGAGGGGGATTGGTTGTCCAAAATAGATGTCACTATCTGAAAGAGGCATATAAATTATTAAATGATAGAGATACGTATCAACTTTTAACGTTCAATCCAACCCAAAACTATAAGAAAAGTATTTGAATTCCTATGTAAGGCTAAACAGGAAGGAATACTTAATCAGAATGAATTTGGTTATTTATATGAAGCATACCCCAAAGTTGCGTGCTTCTACCATATACCTAAAATGCATAAGGATGCTAGGGAACCCCCCGGTAGGCCCATAGTATCAGGGATTGGGTCCTTAAGCGACAATATGTCGAAGTATATAGATTATTTTCTGCAACCCCTAGTTAAAGTAATACCATCGTATATTAGGGATACTGTGGAAGTGATTAATAAATTTGAAGGAAAAGAATGGAGGTCGAACTTTATTTGGGTAACTTGCGACGTTTCGGCACTGTATACTAGTATACCCCACAACAAAGGTGTTTCAGTAATTAGGGAAGAATGCCAAAAAGGAAATATACCTACAGTCCAATCAAATTTTATTTCTGAGTCCATTAACTTCATCCTCTCACATAACTATTTTCTGTTTGAAAATAAATTCTACAGACAAATACAAGGGACGGCGATGGGGACGACATTCACCCCATCGTACGCGAATTTATACATGTCCAACTATGAAGAACGGAAAATATGGAAGAATAACCCGTACCTTGCTAACATTTTTATGTATTATAGGTACATAGACGATATCATGATTTGGGAGGGTGAGTCTAAAGAAATAGAAATATTTATAGAACACATGAACAATGATTTTAATCTAAAGTTCACATATGTACAATCAAAATCTGAGATCAGTTTCTTGGATATAACATTGTTCATAGACCAAAATAGAATAGCAGTAAAAAAAACTTTAGAAAAGAAACTGATAGAAATGGATTATTAAACGCAAGAAGTGGCCACTATAAACAGTGGAAGAACATACCACTTGGACAATACCAGCGCATCAGGCGCAATTGTACTAAAGATAATGACTATAATCAAGAAGCTAATATTTTAACCAAGAAATTTTTAGACAAGGGGTATAATAGTGAGCTCCTCTCCACAATGAAAAATAAGGTGGATTTGATGGATAGAAATAATTACTAGAAAAAATAAGTAAAAAGAAAGTGACTAAACAGAAAATGGAGGAAAACAACCCAAAATTCATTACAAGATATAATAATCAACACTATAAGATCAAGGGTATAATGAATAAGCATTGGAAGGTGTTACAATTAGACCCCATTCTTAATAAATCCTTGGGAGAGAGACCAGAAATGGTGTTTAGGAAAAATAGGGATTTAAAAAATCTTAGCTCCTAGCAAACTTCGGAGCAAGCCAGCAGTAAACATATCAGACTGGGGGACCAGTACAGGCACATTTAAATGCAAAAAGAAAGACTGTGTAATGTGTCCACATATACCTAATAACCACAATGTTATTGAAAATTATGACAATTCTAGAAAGTTCTCTAATAAGGACAGGTGTACTTGTATGAGCACCCACATAGTGTATCTTAAGTGTAAATGTAATTATATCTATGTACGTAGAACGAAAAGAAAGATAAAGTATCGATTCAGGGAACATCTCAATAATATTGAAAAGGGGTTGGATACTCATAGTGTGTCCCAGCATTTTAAGTTGGCCCATAATTGTGATCCAAATGACATAGAAATTAAAGTTATAGAATGGGTCCCTCCTAATATATGGGACACTAATAGGCTGCTCAGGTTAAGACAACAAAACATTTTGGATAAAAAAAGTTGGATTGTCTTTATCCACAAGGGTTAAATATTGATTTGGATATACAGGCCTTTTTAAAGTAATGTTTCATCAGGCATAATATTTATTCTGTATATTTTTAAGTGTATTATGCTTTTAAATGTAATATATATTTTTTGATGGTTCAACATTTTGTAATAGACCAGTATTTACGTTTTTTTTATGAAGGCATAGGTAAGTATATTTTTATTTATTGAATTGAATTTGTAATATTTATTTATATTTACAAAGCATGTGAATATCAGGTCAATAGAAGATCAAATGATATATATATATATATATATATATATATATATATATATATATATATATATATATATATATATGTAATACGATGCAGTTAATAACAGTCTATTTATTTATTCATACATTTTAAATCCCCAATTTAAGATATAAGATAATGAAACAGTTAATACTATCAATTAATGGCGGTTACCGCCTATAAAAGGCAGGCAGTTAGAGGCAATTGACACTCTTGAAAAAGTTCCAGCACAGAACGAAACGTACGTCGAGTGAGGGGACACATCTAGTGCTCATAACATTACTATTCTGTTAAGTCCGGTGAGGCCGCAAGTGGTGTGTTTTTCCACCCATTGATTAACACCCAGCGGGCTGAGGACTTAGGTCTCTGTATATGTACATGTTATTTTTCTAAATAACATTTGTTGTGTGGAGAGATGCATTGTACTGTCTGGAGGAGGATCCGAATCAGGACTACACGCCCACAGAGACTAACCAATAGCGGGGAGTCCATTCACGGAAGATGATACCGGATTGGCTCGAAACTTAACACACCCATATACATCCGAGGAATTGACGCCACACACAGGGACATTGGAGCGGAAGAGACCGGGAGTAAAGCGGGTGATATAATACACTGCTTGTTTTATTTTTAAACATTGTGAGTGCGATTCTTATGTGTGATATTTTTACTTGGTGTAATAAACTTGTACTTTCTGTCTGCACTTAGATGCGTTTGGGCACTCTTCTTTTTTTCTCTAAAAAACAATATACACCAAAACCTTTAAAGGGACACTAAAGCCAAAACGTTTGCTTTCATGATTCAGATAGGAGTAAAATTACAAAGTAGCTTAAAATTGCATGCTCTATTAATTTCTCTTGCTATCTTTATTTGAAAAAGGCATCTAAGGAGCCAGTCAATTTTGGGTCTAGAACCCTGGACAGCACTTTGATGCTGTCCAATCAGCAAGGACAACCTAGGTTGTGAACCAAAAATGGGCCGGCTTCTAAACTTACATTCTTGCTTTATAAATAAAGATAGCAAGAGAATGAAGAAAAAAATAGGAGTGAATTAGAAAGCTGCTTAAAATTGCATGTTTTCTGAATCAAGAAAAAAAAATGTGGGTTCAGTGTCCCTTTAAAGACTATGGTGATCTGCCTTAAACACTCTACAGTGTGTTGATCTACACAATGCACCTACCTACTAGAATGCAAAGTTTGGTTAAGGCGGCTGGCCTGTTTTTTTTTGTTTTTTTTATTGGATTAGGTTCCAGTGAAGGGTCATCTTAGAATGCCTCAAAGTTGAAAGCAGCCAATTGTCTAAAATGTATTTGAATCATTTATGTTGTCAATTTTATACTCTACATCAATGGTTTTCATAGGCTTTTTGATAAAAGTTCTTTGATCATCTTTTGGAAAATAAAGGATGCACACAAACACTTCTGCATCTTTGTAATCAATATTTTATTTAAGCCTTTTCACTTTCTATACATTAGACAGAAAATAAACTCAATGAAGGCAGCATAGCTAGGCAGAATATCCACACCCACACAAGACCAATCTTCCATAATTTCAATAAATTACATTACCACCAGAAAATTATTAACTACACTAACAAACCAGGCAGTGCAACTTTCAGAACAGCTTTCTTCTGTATCTTAAGTTAATCTTGGTACAACAGATAACCAGAGAAGGTTGAGTATTTCCAGCTGCTGCCATATATAGCACCACGGTGGAGACGCAGCCATATTTGGTCTCCTTGGAAGAGCTGTAGGACTGCATGGTTGCTTGCAGTCTCATGATCTGGTGCACCATCATTTGCATAGGCAGATACAAGCACTTCCTCATTTCTCATAAGATTGACATATAAAGGCACATTTACAGCTAGTTTTAACATGTGAAATATGAATACATAGGTACCATTCACTGGACATACAAAACGACCAACTTGGAAATCAAAGGTGTCCCCTAGGTTGTTCAGTAAAAGGTCAAAGACAATTGGCTGGTCCAAAGTACCAGGTGCAAAATTTGATGTTCTGGCTGCAGAAAAAGCTACTCTCATTTGCTGGGGCAGGGGGTAAACATGAACCGGTAGAATAGTAGTAGCTTGGCTGGTCAAAGACATGTCCATTGATGAAATACTGCGAGAATCTCCATGTCCAGAATCTGCAACGCTGGTATTTTCAGGTCTTTCTGGGCTGCTGACTTGAGAGGATTCACTCCAACCTGTTGCAAAACAAAGAAATTTATCAGGTAATTTTTTTTTTTTAATTTTTTTTTGACACAATGAGTCCACGGTTCATCATAATTACTGTTGGGAATATCACTCCTGGTCAGCAGGAGGCAGCAAAGAGCACCACATAAAAGCTGTTAAATATCACTTCCCTACCAACAAACCCCAGTCCTTCGACCAAAGGGACAGGAGAAAGCAAGTAACATAAGGTGCAGAGGGTTATAGAAAAATAAACTCAAAAATATAGGGCGGGCCATGGACTCACCGTGTAAAGAAAGAAAATTAGCTAAGCATAAATTCTCCACGGATCATAATTACTGTTGGGAACCAATACCCAAGCCAGAGGACACGGATAAGGGAGGGACCGTTAACCTAAACAGAAGGTACCACTGCTTTAAGAACTTGCCTCCCCAAAGAAGCCTCAGCCGAAGAAAAAGTATCAAACTTATAAAATTTACAAAAACATTAAATTTATGCAAGAACTTACCTGATAAATTATTCTTTCATATTGGCAAGAGTCCATGAGCTAGTGACGTATGGGATATACAATACTACCAGGAGGGGCAAAGTTTCCCAAACCTCAAAATGCCTATAAATACACCCCTCACCACACCCACAATTCAGTTTAACTAATAGCCAAGAAGTGGGGTGATAAAGAAAGGAGTAATAGAGTATCAAGGAATTTGGAAATAATTGTGCTTTATAAAAAAAAAAAAAAAATATATAATCATAACCACCATAAAAAAGGTGTGGGCCTCATGGACTCTTGCCAATATGAAAGAAATGAATTTATCAGGCAAGTTCTTACATAAATTAGGTTCTCTTTCATGTAATTGGCAAGAGTCCATGAGCTAGTGATGTATGGGATAGCAATACCCAAGATGTGGAACACCACGCAAGAGTCACTAGAGAGGGAGGGATAAAAATAAGCCATTTTCTGCTGAAAAAATTAATCCACAACCCGAAATATAAATTTAATCTCATAAATGAAGGAACAAACTTAAATCAAAAGCAGAAGAATCAAACTGAAACAGCTGCCTGAAGAACTTCTACCAAAAACTGCTTCCGAAGAAGCAAAAACATTGAAACTGTAGAATTTAGTAAATGTATGCAAAGAAGACTAAGTTGCTGCTTTGCAAATCTGATCAACTGAGGCTTCATTCTTAAAAGCCCACGAAGTAGAGACTGATCTAGTAAGAATGAGCTGTAATTCTGAGGCGGGGCTTGACCCGACTCCAAATAAGCTTGATGAATCAAAAACTTTAACCACAAAGCCAAGGAAACGGCAGAAGCCTTCGGACCTTTCCTAGAACCAGAAAAAATAACAAATAGACTAGAAGTCTTGCTAAAAGCTTTAGTAGCTTCAACATAATATTTCAAAGCTCTTACAACATCCAAAGAATGTAAGGATCCCTCCAAAGAATTCTTGGGATTAGGACACAAGGAAGGAACAACAATTTCTCTATTAATGTTGTTAGAATTCAAAACCTTAGGTAAGAATTTAAATGAAGTCCGCAAAACCACCTTATCCTGATGAAAAAAAAAAAAAAAAATCAGAAAAGGAGATACACAAGAGAGCGGATAATTCAGAAACTCTTCTAGCAGAAGAGATGGCCAAAAGAAACACTTTCCAAGAAAGTAGTTTAATGTCCAAAGAATGCTTAGGCTCAAACGGAAGAGCCTGTAAAGCCTTCAAAACTAAATTAAGACTCCAAGGAGGAGAGATTGATTTAATGACAGGCTTGATACAAACCAAAGCCTGCACAAAACAATATCAGGAAGTTTAGCAATCTTTCTATGAAATAAAACAGAAAGAGCAGAGATTTGTCCTTTCAAGGAACTTGCAGACAAACCTTTATCCAAACCATCCTGAACGAACTTTAAAAAATTCTAGGAATTCTAAAAGAATGCCAAGAGAATTTATGAGAAGAACACCATGAAATGCAAGTCTTCCAAACTCGATAATAAATCTTTCTAGAAACAGATTCACAAGCCTGCAACATAGAGGTTTCTCTGACTCAGTGATTAATACTATGAATAAGCACTAAGTGTTCAATCTCCATACCTTCACATTTAATGATTTGAGATCCTGATGGAAAAACGGACCTTGAGATAGAAGGAAGTGTCAATGCATCCACTGCTTGTGCCTGAGGATCCCTGGACAGGTACCTGGGAAGTTTTTTGTTTAGATAAGATGCCATCAGATCTTTTTCTGGAAGCCCCCACATCTGAACAATTTGATAAAAAAAACATCTGGGTGGAGAGACCATTCTCCCAGATGTAAAGTTTGACGACTGAGGTAATCCGCTTCCCAATTGTCTATACCTGGGATATGAACCGCAGAAATTAGACAGGAGCTGGATTCCACCCAAACAAGTATCCAAGATACTTCTTTCATAGCTTGAGGACTGCGAGTCCCACCCTGAGGATTGACATATGCCCCAGTTGTGACATTGTCTGCCTGAAAACAAATGAACGGTTCTCTCTTCAACAGAGGCCAAAATTGAAGAGCCCTGAGAATCGCACGGAGTTCCAAAATATTGATTGTTAATCTCGCCTCTTGAGATTTCCAAACTCCTTGTGCTGTCAGAGATCCCCAAACAGCTCCCCAACCTGAAAGACTTGCATCTGTTGTGATCACAGTCCAAGTTGGACGAACGAAAGAGGCCCCTAGAAATATACAATGGTGATCTAACCACCAAGTCAGAGAAAACAATTTATGCTTACCTTATATATTTATTTCTCTTGTAGTGTAGTCAGTCCACGGGTCATCCATTACTTATGGGATTATATCTCTCCCCAACAGGAAGTTGCAAGAGGATCACCCAAGCAGAGCTGCTATATAGCTCCTCCTCTCACATGTCATATCCAGTCATTCGACCGAAACAAGACGAGAAAGGAGAAACCATAGGGTGCAGTGGTGACTGGAGTTTAATTAAAATTTAGGTCTGCCTTAAAAGACAGGGCGGGCCGTGGACTGACTACACTACAAGAGAAATAAATTTCAGGTAAGCATAAATTATGTTCTCTTGTTAAGTGTAGTCAGTCCACGGGTCATCCATTACTTATGGGATACCAATACCAAAGCTAAAGTACACGGATGATGGGAGGGACAAGGCAGGAACTTTAAACGGAAGGAACCACTGCCTGAAGCACCTTTCTCCCAAAAATAGCCTCCGAAGACGCAAAAGTGTCAAATTTGTAAAATTTTGAAAAAGTGTGAAGTGTAGACCAAGTTGCAGCCTTGCAAATCTGTTCAGAGGCCTCATTTTTAAAGGCCCAGGTGGAAGCCACAGCTCTAGTGGAATGAGCTGTAATTCTTTCAGGAGGCTGCTGTCCAGCAGTCTCATAGGCTAAACGTATTATGCTACGAAGCCAAAAGGAGAGAGAGATAGCCGAAGCCTTTTGACCTCTCCTCTGTCCCGAGTAAACGACAAACAGGGAAGAAGTTTGACGAAAATCTTTAGTTGCCTGTAAATAGAACTTCAGGGCACGGACTACGTCCAGATTATGCAAGTCGTTCCTTCTTTGAAGGGGGGTTAGGACATAATGATGGAACAACAATCTCTTGATTGATATTCCTGTTAGAAACCACCTTAGGTAAAAACCCAGGTTTAGTACGCAGAACTACCTTGTCTGAATGGAAAATCAGATAAGGAGAATCACAGTGTAGGGCAGATAACTCAGACTCTTCGAGCCGAGGAAATAGCCATCAAAAACAGAACTTTCCAAGATAACAGCTTAATATCAATGGAATGGAGGTGTTCAAACGGAACACCTTGAAGAACTTTAAGAACTAAGTTTAAGCTCCACGGCGGAGCAACAGGCTTAATCCTAGCCAAAGCCTGACAAAAAGCCTGAACGTCTGGAACATCTACTAGACGTTTGTGTAACAGAATAGACAGAGCAGAAATCTGTCCCTTTAATGAACTAGCAGATAAACCCTTTTCTAAACCCTCTTGTAGAAAGGACAAAATCCTAGGAATCCTAACTTTACTCCATGAGTAACTCTTGGATTCACACCAATATAAGTATTTACGCCATATTTTATGGTAAATTTTTCTGGTAACAGGTTTCCGAGCCTGTATTAAGGTATCAATAACCGACTCCGAGAAGCCACGCTTTGATAGAATCAAGCGTTCAATCTCCATGCAGTCAGCCTCAGAGAAATTAGATCTGGATGGTTGAAAGGACCCTGAATTAGAAGGTCCTGTCTCGGAGGTAGAGACCATGGTGGACAGGACGACATGCCCACTAGATCTGCATACCAGGTCCTGCATGGCCACGCAGGTGCTATCAGAATCACTGATGCTCTCTCCCGTTTGATCTTGGCAATCAGCCGAGGAAGCAGCGGAAATGGTGGAAACACATAAGCCATGTTGAAACCCCAAGGGGCTGCTAGAGCATCTATCAGCGCCGCTCCCGGGTCCCTGGATCCGTAGCAAGGAAGTTTGGCATTCTGTCGAGAAGCCATGAGATCCAGTTCCGGTTTGCCCCAACGATGAATTAGTTGAGCAAAGACCTCTGGATGAAGTTCCCACTCCCCCGGATGAAAAGTCTGACGACTTAGGAAGTCCGCCTCCCAGTTCTCCACGCCTGGGATATAGATCGCCGACAGGTGGCAAGAGTTGGACTCTGCCCAGCGAATTATCTTTGATACTTCCAACATCGCTAGGGAACTCTTGGTTCCCCCTTGATGGTTGATGTAAGCCACAGTCGTGATATTGTCTGACTGAAATCTGATGAACCTCAGTGTTGCCAACTGAGGCCAAGCTAGAAGAGCATTGAATATCGCTCTTAATTCCAGAATATTTATTGGGAGGAGTTTCTCCTCCTGAGTCCACGATCCCTGAGCCTTCAGGGAGTTCCAGACTGCGCCCCAACCTAGAAGGCTGGCATCTGTTACAATCGTCCAATCTGGCCTGCGAAAGGTCATCCCTTTGGACAGATGGAGTCGAGAAAGCCACCAGAGAAGAGAATCCCTGGTCTCTTGATCCAGATTTATTAGAGGGGACAAATCTGAGTAATCCCCATTCCACTGACTGAGCATGCATAATTGCAGCGGTCTGAGATGCAGGCGCGCAAATGGTACCATGTCCATTGCTGCTACCATTAAGCAGATTACTTCCATGCACTGGGCTACTGACGGGTGTGGAATGGAATGAAGGGCACGGCAAGCATTTAGAAGTTTTGATAACCTGGCTTCCATCAGGTAAATTTTCATCTCTACAGAATCTATAAGAGTCCTTAAGAAGGGAACCCTTGTGAGTGGTAATAGAGAACTCTTTTCCACGTTCACCTTCCACCCATGCAACCTCAGAAATGCCAGAACTATCTCTGTATGAGATTTGGCAGTTTGAAAACTTGACGCTTGTATCAGAATGTCGTCTGGGTACGGAGCCACCGCTATGCCTCGCGGTCTTAGTACCGCCAGAAGTGAGCCCAGAACCTTTGTAAAGATTCTTGGGGCCGTAGCTAACCCGAAGGGAAGAGCTACAAACTGGTAATGCCTGTCTAGGAAGGCAAATCTTAGATACCAATAATGATCCTTGTGAATCGGTATGTGAAGGTAGGCATCCTTTAAGTCCACTGTGGTCATGTACTGACCCTCTTGGATCATGGGTAGGATGGTTCGAATAGTTTCCATTTTGAATGATGGAACTCTTAGAAATTTGTTTAGGATTTTTAAGTCCAAGATTGGTCTGAAGGTTCCCTCTTTCTTGGGAACCACAAACAGATTTGAATAAAATCCTTGCCCTTGTTCCGACCGCGGAACTGGGTGGATCACCCCCATTAATAAGAGGTCTTGTACACAGCGTAGAAACGCCTCTTTCTTTATTTGGTTTGCTGATAACCTTGAAAGATGAAATCTTTCTTGTGGAGGAGAAGCTTTGAAGTCCAGAAGATATCCCTGAGATATGATCTCCAACGCCCAGGGATCCTGGACATCTCTTGCCCAAGCTTGGGCAAAGAGAGAAAGTCTGCCCCCCACTAGATCCGTTTCCAGACAGGGGGCCCTTACTTCATGCTGTCTTAGGGGCAGCAGCAGGTTTTCTGGCCTGCTTGCCCTTGTTCCAAGACTGGTTGCCTTTCCAACCCTGTCTGTAACGAGTAGCAGTCCCTTCCTGTTTTGGGGCGGAGGAAGTTGATGCTGCTCCTGCCTTGAAATTACGAAAGGCACGAAAATTAGACTGTTTGGCCTTTGATTTGGCCCTGTCCTGAGGAAGGGAGTGACCCTTACCTCCAGTAATGTCAGCAATAATTTCTTTCAAGCCGGGCCCGAATAAGGTTTGCCCTTTGAAAGGAATATTAAGCAATTTAGATTTAGAAGTTACATCTGCTGACCAGGATTTAAGCCATAGCGCTCTGCGCGCCTGGATGGCGAATCCAGAGTTCTTAGCCGTTAGTTTGGTTAAATGCACCACGGCATCCGAAACAAATGCATTAGCTAGCTTAAGGGCTTTAAGCTTGTTCATAATCTCATCCAATGGAGCTGTGCGAATAGCCTCTTCCAGAGACTCAAAACAGAATGCCGCCGCAGCAGTGACGGGCGCAATGCATGCAAGGGGCTATAATATAAAACCTTGTTGAACAAACATTTTCTTAAGGTAACCTAATTTTTTATCCATTGGATCTGAGACAGCACAACTATCCTCCACCGGGATAATGGTACGCTTGGCTAAAGTAGAAACTGCTCCCTCCACCTTAGGGACCGTCTGCCATAAGTCTCGTGTGGTGGCGTCTATTGGGAACATTTTTCTAAATATCGGAGGAGGGTAAAAAGGCACACCGGGTCTATCCCACTCCTTGCTAATTATCTCTGTAAGCCTTTTAGGTATAGGAAAAACGTCAGTACACACCGGTACCACATAGTATTTATCCAGCCTACACAATTTCTCTGGGATTGCCACCGTGTCGCAATCATTCAGAGCCGCTAACACCTCCCCTAGCAATACACGGAGGTTCTCAAGCTAAAATTTAAAATTTGTGAATCCGGTCTCCCCGGATCAGATCAGTCACCCACAGAATGAAGCTCTCCGTCCTCATGTTCTGCAAATTGTGACGCAGTATCGGACATGGCTCTCGTGTCATCGGCGCGCTCTGTCCTAAACCCAGAGCTATCGCGCTTGCCTCTTAACTCAGGCAAATTAGATAATACTTCTTTCATAACATTAGCCATATCATGCAAAGTGATTTGTAAGGGCCTTGATGTACTTGGCGCCACAATCTCACGCACCTCCTGAGCGGGAGGCGAAGGTACTGACACGTGAGGAGAGTTAGACGGCATAACTTCCCTCTCGATGTCTGGTGATAATTTCTTTACCGGTAAAGACTGACTTTTATTTAAAGTAACATCAATACAATTGGTACACAAATTTCTATTGGGCTCCACATTGGCTTTTAAACATAATGAACAAGTAGATTCATCTGTATCAGACATGTTTAAAAGACTAGCAATGAAGGCTAGCAAGCTTGGAAAAAAAACTGTCAGTGAATTAACAAGCAATATGAAAAAACGCAGCAGCGCTTTTAAAAACACAAAAAAACTGTCACAGTTGAAATAACAATGAACTAATTCAGTTATAGCCAACAACTTTAATAATAAATGTATGAATTTAGCAGAGGATTGCACCCACTAGCAAACGGATGATTAACCCCTCAATACCCACAAACGGATAATCAATTTTAGATTTAACGTTTTTCTCACAGTCACAGGTCTGCTGTGACTGATTACCTCCCTCAAAATTGAATTTTGAAGACCCCTGAGCTCTCTGGAGACGTCCTGGATCAAGGAGGAAAAGGCAGGAAGACTGCTAGAATTTTATCTGCGCAACAAGGCGCTACAAAAGGCCCCTCCCACTCATATTACAACAGTGGGAGACCTGTTACAACGGTTTCTATGCAGAAATAAACGTTAGCCATGTGGAAAAAAATCATGCCCAAAAAGATTTATCACCAAAGTACCTCACAAAACTAATAACATGCCAGTAAACGTTTTAAAAACAACTTTTCCAGTGTTATGTAAAGTTATCACTAAGCCTGCTACCAGTCGCTTCTACTGCAGTTAAGGCTTATACATTTATTTCAGTATTAACAGTATTTTCTCAGTCAAATTCTAGTCCCTAGAAAATAACTCAACTGCGCATACATTTAACAGCCTGATACCAGTCGCTACTACTGCATTAAAGGCTGTACTTACATCATATGGGTAACTGCAGTGTTTTCTTAGTCAATTCCATTCCTAGAAAATATTATACTGCACATACCTCATTTGTGGAGGACCCCACATGCTATTCCCCTTTCTGAAGTTACCCCTCCTCAGAATGCGCGAGAACAGCCAGTGGATCTTAGTTACGTCTGCTAAGATCATAGAAAACGCAGGCAGATCTTCTAAATACTGCCTGAGAGAAAAAACAGCACACTCCGGTGCCATTTTAAAATAAACTTGGTTGAAGAATTAAGTAAAAAACTCCTGTCTCCTCTCACAACCTCCTTTGTTGAGACTTTCAAGAGAATGACTGGATATGACATGTGAGGGGAGGAGCTATATAGCAGCTCTGCTTGGGTGATCCTCTTGCAACTTCCTGTTGGGGAGAGATATAATCCCATAAGTAATGGATGATCCGTGGACTGACTACACTTGACAAGAGAAAGTCAAACATTGGGATTTAAGGATATTAATTGTGATATCCTTGTATAATCCCTGCACCATTGGTTCAGCATACAAAGCTGGAGAGGTCTCAAGAAAACGAGAAAAGGGGATCGCATCTGATGCTGCAGTCATGAGACCTAAAACTTCCAGGCACATTGCTACTGAAGGGAATGACTGAGACTGAAGGTTCCGACAGGCTGCAACCAATTTCAAACCTCTTGTCTGTTAGAGACAAAGTCACAGACACTGAATCTGGAAACCTAAAAAGGTTACCCTTGACTAAGGAATCAAAGAACTTTTTGGTAAATTGATCCTCCAACCATGTCTGAAGAAACACTAGTTGTTTAGTGTTTAACTTCTGCAGAATCTCACACTAATCTAGTACCAAGATATCATCCAAATAAGGAAATACCGCAATATCCCGCTCTGATTACAGAGAGTAGGGCACCGAGAAGCTTTGAAAAGATTCTTGGAGCCGTCGCTAGGCCAAGAGCAACAAATTGTTAATGCTCGTCTGGAAAAGAGAATCTCAGGAACGGATAAGTGATCTGGATGAATTGGAATATGAAGATATGCATCCTGTAAGTCTATTGTGGACATAATGCCCTTGCTGAACAAAAGGCAGAATAGTCCTTAGTCACAATTTTGAAAGTTGGTACTCCTTGCATATCGATTCAAAATCTTTAGATCCAAAACTGGTTTGAATGAATTCTCTTTGGGACAACAAATAGATTTGAATAAAACCCCAGAACCTGTTCCTGAAACTGAACTGGCATGATTACCCTCCGACAACTCCAGGACTGAAACACTTAAGAAAAGCCTGAGCCTTTACTTGAATGTGTGAGAAAAAACAAACAAAAAAAAAAAAACCCTTCACAGGTGGTCTTACTCTGAATCCTATTCTGTACCCCTGAGACAATACTCTGAATCCAATGATTTTGTAATAAATTGATCCAAACATCTTTGAACATTTTTAATCTGCCCCTACCAGCTGAGCTGGAATGAGGGCCGCACCTTCATGCGGACTTGGGGGCTGGTTTTGATCTCTTAAATGGCTTGGATTTATTCCAATTTGAAGGCTTCCAATTGGAGGCAGATTCCTTGGGGGAAGGATTAGGTTTCTGTTCCTTATTTTGTCAAAAGGAACGGTTAAAAGCTTTAGATTTACCCTTAGGTTTTTTTATCCTGAGGCAAAAAAAACTCACCTTCCCCCCCAGTAACAGTTGAAATTATTGAATCCAACTGAGAACCAAATAAATAATTACCTTGGAAAGAAAGCTAGCAATCTGGACTTTCCAGTCATATCAGCATTCCAAGATTTGAGCCACAAAGCTCTTCTAGCTAAAATAGCTAAAGACAGATTTATCAATTCTGATATAAAAAAAATGGCATCACAAATAAAATTAGCATGTTGAATCAACTTAATGCTAGATAAATCATGATCAGATACTTGTTGCGCTAAAGTATCCAACCAAAAAGTTGAAGCAGCTGCAACAGTTAAAGAAATTGCAGGCCTAAGAAGATGACCAGAATATAAATAAGCTTTCCTTAGATAAGATTCAAGTTCCCTATCTAAAGGATCTTTAAAAGAAGTACTATCTTCCATAGGAATAGTAGTACATTTAGCAAGAGTAGAGACAGCCCCATCAACTCCAATCTAACTGCTGGCAAAGGATACAATTTTTTAAACCTTGAAGGAATAAAGAGTAATGGGCTTATTCCATTCCTTAGAAATCATATCAGAAATAGCATCAGGAACTGGAAAAACCTCTGGAATAACCACAGGAGGTTTATAAACAGAATAAAAATGTTTACTAGTTTTAAAATCAAGGGGACTAGTTTCCTCCCTATCCAATGTAATCACTTGAACGAATATACTCCAATTTAAATAAGAGGATTTATCGGTGTTAATATCTGAGGCAGGATCTTCTGAATCAGATAGAACCTCAGAGCAGGATAATTCAGTATGTTGCAGGTCGTTTGAAATTTCAACCACCTTATGAGAAGTTTTAAGACCTTTTACGTTTATTAGAAGGCGGAATGGCAGACAAAGCCTACTGAATAGAATCATACCTGTAAATTTAAAAGAATTTATTTCTATCTTTTGCATTAGATGTTGAGGGAACAGCAACAGGTAATGATCTACTACTGATGTATACATTTTCTACATGTAAAAGTTTATCATGACAACTATTACAAACCACTTAGCTTTGGTAGAACTGTTATCAGACAGCAGGGATCCAACAGTGAATTCTGAGACAGGATCAGATTGAGAAATCTTGCAAATGTAAGAGAAAAAAAAAAAAAAACAAATAAAGCAAAAATATAAAATTTCCTTATATGGCAATTTCAGGAACGGGAAAAAATGCAAATAGAATAGCCCTCTGACATAGAAAAAAAGGCAAGAGGCAAAAAAAAAGTCTGGAAACTACACTCACTTCATAGATGACGCAACCTTGTTAAAGAACCCGTCAACTAAGACGCCGGAAATGACTAATTTGCGCCAAAGAGCGTAACTTTGCGGCAAAAAAAATCTCGCACTAAGAATGACGCAATAAACTTTAGCATTTTGCGCCCTCGCTAGCCTAATTCTGCCCGTGAATTTGGAAAAACAAAAAAAAAAAAAAAAACTACACCCCAGGTAAGAAATAAATTTCTAAAAAAATGCATTTACCAGATATGAAACAGACAGTCTGCAAAAGGAAATATACTGAAACCTGAATCATAGCAAATATAAGTACAAAACATATTTAGAACTTTATATTACCTGAAGACATCCCATCCACATATAGCAAATATCCAAACCCGTATTGAAACCGTTATCAGTAGAGGTAATGGAATATGAGAGTATATCGTCGATCTGAAAAGGGAGGTAGGAGATGAATCTCTACGACCGATAACAGAACGTATGAAATAGATCCCCGTGAGGAAAACCACTGCATTCAATAGGTGATGCTCCCTTCACATCTCTGACATTCACTGTACTCAGAGGAAACAGGCTTCAAAATGCTGAGAAGCGCATATCAACGTAGAAATCTTAGCACAAACTTACTCCATAGGAGGCAAAGTTTGTACAACTGAATTGTGGGTGTGGTGAGGGGTGTATTTATAGGCATTTTGAGGTTTGGGAAACTTTGCCCCTCCTGGTAGGATTGTATATCCCATACGTCACTAGCTCATGGACTCTTACCAATTACATGAAAGAAGTGTGTAAAGATAACCAAGTGGCAGCCTTGCAAATCTGTTTCACAGAAGCTTCATTTTTGAAGGCCCAAGAAGAAGAAACAGCCCTTGTGAAATGAGCCGTGATTTTCTCAGGAGGCTGCTGTCCAGCAGTCTCATATGCCAAGCGAATAACACTCCTTGCCTATAAGAAAGTAGCCGTAGCTTTGACCCCTGTGCTTCCCAGAAAAGACAGACTAAAAATCCTTAGTCGCCTGCAAATATGTCAACGCACGAACCACATCCAGGTTGTGCAGCAAACCTTCCTTTGTGTCCTAACCCTTCTTCTCATAAGGAGCAACGATTTCTTGATTAATATTCCTATACAAAACCACTTTGGGAAGAAAACCTAAGGCAGTACGCAGGACCACCTCATCGTTATGAAAAATAAGGTGAGATTCACACTGCAACGCTGAAAGCTCCAAAACTCTTCAAGCCGAAGAAATTGCAACCAAAAATAAAACCTTCCAGGATAACATCTTAATAGCCAAAGAATGAATAGGCTCAAACGGCCTGTTGAAGAACTAAGAACCAAATTAAGACTAAGGAGGAGTAACAAACTTAAACATAGGCTGGATTCTAACTAGGGCCTAACAAAAAGATTGAACATCTTGCACATCCGCCAGACGCTTGTGTAACAAAATAGATGAAGCAGAAATTTGACCCCTCAAAAAGGTACTTGCCGATGAACCCTTCTCAAGATCCTCCTGGAGAAAAGACAAAATCCTAGGAATCCTAACTACTCCAAGAGAACCCTCTGGATTGACACCAATACAGATATTTATGCCATATCTTATAGAAAAATTTTTTAGTCACAGGCTTATGTGCCCAAATCATAGTCTCCATGACCGACTCCATAACTCCCGCTTAAATATCAAGCGTTCTTGTTTCTCTGAAGCTGACTGCTTGAAAATTTGGTTTGGATGAAGGAATGGTCCCTGAAGTAGAAGGTCCTTCCTTAACGCAAGTCTCCACGGTGGAAGAGACGACATATCCACCAGATCCTGCAAGGCCATGCCAATGCGATGAGAATCACCGACGCCCTCACCTGTCTCATCTGAGAAATGACCTGAGGAAGGAGAGAACTGAGGAAATCTGTATGCCAGACTGAAATTCGAAGGAACTGCCAGAGCATCTATCAGTACAGCCTGTGGATCCCTTGACCGCAACCCGTACCTTGGCATTCTGACGAGATGGCATGAGATCCAGCTCTGGCCAGCCACACCTGAGACAACCACCACTGGAGAGACTCTTGCCAGCTGATCCAGAAGTATACACAGAGACAAGTCCACAAAATCCCTGTTTTATTGACTGAGCATGCATAACTGAAGAGGCCTGAGATGCAACCGAGCAAATGGTATGATGCCCATAGCTGACACCATCAGACCAATTACCTCCATACTCTGAGCCACTGACGGCCGAGGTGAAGACTGAAGGGCAAGAAACCCGTTTAAGATCTTTGTCTTTCTGGCCTCTGTCAAGGAACTTTTCCCCAAATACACCTTCCATCCATGAGAACAAAGAAAAGATAACATCTGTGTGGGAGCTTGCTTGTTGAAAAGAGGGCGCCTGAACCAGAATGTAGTCCAGATAAGGCGCTATGCAGAAACGCATCCTTCAAATCCACTGTAGTCATGAACTGGCCCTCTTGAACCAGAAGAAGAATGGAACGAATAGTATCCATCTTGAAAGACTGAACTCTGAGGAACTTGTTTACACACTTGAGATCTAGAATTTGTCTGAAAGCTCCCTCCATTATGGGAACCACAAACAGATTGGAGTAAAATTCCAGACCCTGCTCCTGTTTTGGAACAGGAACCATCACTCCCAGGTCGGAAAGATCCCAAACACGGTGTAACACCTCTCTTTATCTGGTCTACTGGGAGGAAAGGTCTGGAACTCTAATTTGTATCCGTGGGACACTATGTCCACCGCCCAGGGATCCGGGACATCCCAAGCCTTAGCGAACAGAGTCTGCCCCCTACTAAATCCGCTCCTGGATCGGGGGCAAACTTTATGCCGACTCTGTGCAGGCTTCTTAGATTGCTTCCCCTTGCTCCAAGACTGATTGGACTTAGACTGTCCCTGCTTGGAAAAGGGGGGGAGAAGGCTTACCTGAAAAGTTTTGAAAGGAATGAAAAATTAAGAGAGAAAAAAAAAAAAAAAAAAAAAAAAAAAAAAAAAACCCTTTTCCGCCCGTAATATCGGAAATCTCAGCTAAACCCAGCCCAAACAAGGTCTTGCCCTTGTAAGGAAAAACAAAACAAAAACATCGACAAAAGCTTAGGGCTTGGAGGACACATCCACAGACCAGGACTTAACCATAAGGCACTGAGCCAGAACAGCAAATCTAGAAATCTTTGCTCCCAACTTAATGGCCTGCAAAGAAGCATCCCTGATAGAGTTAGCCAACTTAAGAACCCTTATCCTATCCTGAATCTCTTCAAGTATCTGTCTGAATAGAATCAGACAACACATCAAAACAATATGCTGCCGCGCTAGTGACAGTAGCAATACACACTGCAGACTGCCATTGCAACCCCTGGTGAACATACAGCCTCTTAAGCAATGCTTTCAACTTCTTATCCATAGGATCCTTAAAGGAACAGCTATCCTCTATGGATCCTCTAATTGCTCCTTCCACCTTGGGCACCGTCAGCCAAGACTCCCTAATAGAATCAGATATCAAGCAAGTGAACAAGCTCAACACAATTTAAGATACACATCCCTGAAATAAAGTGCAAACAAGTGATATCTAGCAAGTGCAAAAGTAAGTAAATATATATCAAAACATACATAGCCAAGCAAGCCAGATGTAGTTCATGGCATGTAGAAAAATGCAGCATAAGGAAAGAGGCCAGTTGTATAGTAATTAAAGCAGTCCAGACAGCAAGCAACACAAAGCAAGCTCCACATCAGTGGTTCCGTATCTACAACAAAATACCTCTCCCCAGTGTATTTGTCTCCATAAGAGAAAATCCACACTGTTAACGGATACCCAGATGCCCTGACTAAGCCATGTTGATTAGCCAATGGGAGTGAAACTTACATAGGTGGTGGCCAGGCGATCTGACACCCGATGTTTGGCTTTCAAGAATTCCATGTGCTTACATGAAGCGGATTTTCATTGGGAAATTACCACTTTGATCTGGAATGGACTAACCGTTAACAGCGTGGATATTCTCTTATGGAAACAAAAACACTGGGGAGAGGTATTTTGTTGTAGATATGGAACCGCTGATGTGGAGCTTGCTTTGTGTTGCTTGCTGTCCGGACTGCTTTAATTACTATACAACTGGCCTCTTTGCTAATGCTGCTTTTTTCTACATGCCATTAACTACATCTTGCTTGCTTGGCTTAAATCACTGATACATTACTGCATATAAGCCTGCTTTAATAAGCAGTTTTAAGCTATATCCGTTGATAATTGGAACTTTTTCTGTGACTCCACTTTTCATGTTAAGTACAATTGGGCTGCTACTTCATAGCTTCATATCAACTGCTGTGCATGCATAGATCCCCATGATAACCTACCCAGACGCAGCCTGTAATTGTACAGGGTTTGGTGCAGAAGGGTGTTGCATGTTATAGCCACATTTTCTGGGACGCCCGATTTGCCTCAATTTTTTTTAGATTTTTTTTTTTTATGTATGTTTTGATATATATTTACTTTTGCACTTGCTAGATATCACTTGTTTGCACTTTATTTCAGGGATGTGTGCGTTTCTTATGCTATGATGACAGGATATGCCTTTCCATGAATATGTATTAATAAAACATTTTGGATATTATTAAAGAGTGCTGAAGCCCCATTCTTTTTGTACACAAGGATTATTATATCCTTGGGATCCAACTTTCGTTAGAGCAATATATCAGCTATTGGAAACATCTTAAAAATTGGAGAAGGGGAAAAAGGAATCCCAGGCTTCTCCCACTCCCATGCAATAATCTCTGAAGCGCAGTCTGGAACAGGAAATAACTCCACCGCGGAAGGTACGTCAAAATACTTGTTCAACTTACTTAAGAGTAACTAAGACAGTCGTGCCAGAGTCAAAGTAGCCAAAACCACCTTGAGTAACAAATGGAGGTGCTCAAGCTTAAACCTGAAAGCTACAACTTCAGCAACAGAAGAAGGAATTATACTGTCTGAGACTTCCTCCTCAGACACTATTGAAGAATCTTCACCCTCAGAGACCTATGGGAAGAAACATTGGACATAGCCACACCAGATTCAGACATTTTACTCACTGAATCCTTACACCACCTTTTACGCTTCCCCTGTAGCATGGGAAAAGCCGACAGGGCATCAGTTACTGCAGATAATATCTGGGTAGCAATGTCCTGCAAGGAAACCCCAACTGGAGAAATGGAAGAAACACTGGGCACTGCATGAGTAGACACTAAAGTTTGGGACAATTGAGAAAGCTGCGGCATATCCTGAACAGGAGAACCATGAACAGCATCCGCCTTAGCTAATGATGGCTCAGATTCAAAGAGTCTATCGCTATAATGTAATGTTCTATCAATAGATGAGCAAAAAGGGATTGGAGGTTCCACATTTGAGTCAAAGCATAAGCTACATGTAACATCTTGCAAGGCCACTTGATCCATCTTTAACCAAAATAAATCAAACTGGCTTCCTTGGTTTGAAAAAAATATAAACGATACACTCCCTTTAAATTTTAAAACAACAAACTTTTTTCCTGCCAATATTCAATTTTTCTAATGAAACACCACCAAACTAAGCACTCCTAAAACCTACAGGCAGCCTCCTTACCGCAACACACCCTGCTGAGGTGCCTACCTGACCTCCTGATCCCCAACAATCCGGACTCAGGAAAAAAAAAAAAAAAAAACAAGACAGCGCAATACAGCACAGGTGTCCCAGCTAGAAAAGCCGCAAGCAACCTCCACTCCGACCGGAACAAACTGAATGAGTTGCGGAAAGGCACGCAACTTAATTACCGCCTCAGAAAACTGCCCCTCCTACTTGTGGGCGTACCCAACAGACCGGCCGCCATTAAACTCCAAAAAGCCGGTAGAACAAACACACGCAGCAAATAAAAACAGAGCCTCTCCTCTACAGTGTCTCCCAGTGCCCCCAACATACCAAATAAAATCCCCACAAAGGATTTGCGGTCCCAACATGAACAGAAGAGTGCCATAATCTTTTACTGCAAAGAAAATAAAAACAGGCACTTACCCGACTTCCAGTCTGCCCGGCAGCTCTCAGATATGAGAAGGCATCCTCCCCTATAGACCCGTGGAACACAAATGAAAGACCGACTAAACCTAATCAGGCTTTCAGCAGTGTTAATTTTGACAGCAAATTTCAATTTAGTCTTGGTTTTAGTCTTGAGTAAAATGCCATTTTAGTTTTAGTCGTATTTTAGTCATCTGAATTGTTTTAGTCGACTGAATCGCCAGTAGATTTTAGTCGACTAAAATCTAAGGGGTTTAAAGTGTAATCCATTATTTAAGCATTTCTCTATAATTTGCAAACTGATGATATACTCCAGAGTTATTATTTATGGTATTAAGGTTTACAACATGCAATACAGACACAGATTTATCCCTTGTAATATATAACATCTTACACTTAAAATTAAATAAAGCCAAGTTTCATAAACAGAACTGCAATATTAATATTAATATATATATATATATCCCCCAATATAAAAAACTTTAACAGCTCTCTGTTAATAATTAAAACAAGTATCAAGTTTCTGCAGCTAGCACAGGCACAGCATAACTTAAACCCATACTCGTTGGTTATGCTTATTTCTATAGTAAGAATCAATTTGGCAACAATATTAGCACTGCTCTAGAACTTTCAAACTCATTTATCTTAAAATGTAATAAAATTAAGTTTTGAAAATTTGACAAAAGAGCAGTAATTAGATATGGATTGATTATAACACCTTGCATAAAATGTTTTTGTCAGCAAATTTTGATTTAGTTTTAGTCATAGTCTTGACTAAAATGCCATTTTAGTTTTAGTCGTATTTTAGTCATCAGAATTTCTTTAGTTTTATACTCATTTTATTCGACGAAATTAACACTGGCTTTCAGGATAGGGCAGCAACAATATATGGAAGGCACAGTGAGAATCAAACCCCACTAGTTTCCAAGTGCTTAAAAGCCACCACAGCTCTACTGAAGAGACTGACGTGGACCACAGCTAGACCCCAGGGAAAAACAAAAACACAAAACCTGCTCCGCTTCAAAAAACAAAACAAAAAAAAAACAAAAAAACTTTCCACCTCCTTGGACAGGCAAAGAAAATGACTGTGGTTTGAGGG
The DNA here is from genome assembly GCF_027579735.1 of Bombina bombina. Classification (NCBI taxonomy): domain Eukaryota; kingdom Metazoa; phylum Chordata; class Amphibia; order Anura; family Bombinatoridae; genus Bombina; species Bombina bombina. The sequence goes on from NC_069504.1 coordinate 1,040,887,051, forward strand.
TAGGAAAGTTAACAGCTTTGCTGTGGCACCCTTTGCCTCCGCCTGCTGGCCAGTAACATTAATTAGGATGATCCGTGGACTCACCGTCTCATTAGAAAGATAATCATAAGCTGAACCTCAAATGTATTTAATTTTTTTTATGGTGTTCAAAGCTTTATATTTTCTTGAGCACTGAATATTTTGTAATCCAAGGTATATTAAAAAATAAATGGCTGCCAATGTAGCCATGTCTCCCCAAAATATTCACAAGGCAGCTAGAAAGCAAATACTGTTAACTGATTCGTAATAATTTACACTATATTGTTTGAAAATTTGTTAGAGATTGTACTCAGGGGTCAAGTCCAAAAAAACCCCAAAAAATGGGGGAACTCCCAAAGACTTCCACCCCCCTCACAATTAAAGGGAAAGTATACACCAATTTACATATAACTAGATGTCTACATTGTTAAATTAACAAAAAAACATAATTTATGTAAGAACTTACCTGATAAATTCATTTCTTTCATATTAACAAGAGTCCATGAGCTAGTGACGTATGGGATATACATTCCTACCAGGAGGGGCAAAGTTTCCCAAACCTTAAAATGCCTATAAATACACCCCTCACCACACCCACAAATCAGTTTAACGAATAGCCAAGAAGTGGGGTGATAAGAAAAAAGTGCGAAGCATATAAAATAAGGAATTGGAATAATTGTGCTTTATACAAAAAAATCATAACCACCACAAAAAAGGGTGGGCCTCATGGACTCTTGTTAATATGAAAGAAATGAATTTATCAGGTAAGTTCTTACATAAATTATGTTTTCTTTCATGTAATTAACAAGAGTCCATGAGCTAGTGACGTATGGGATAATGACTACCCAAGATGTGGATCTTTCCACACAAGAGTCACTAGAGAGGGAGGGATAAAATAAAGACAGCCAATTCCTGCTGAAAATAATCCACACCCAAAATAAAGTTTAACAAAAAACATAAGCAGAAGATTCAAACTGAAACCGCTGCCTGAAGAACTTTTCAACCAAAAACTGCTTCAGAAGAAGAAAATACATCAAAATGGTAGAATTTAGTAAAAGTATGCAAAGAAGACCAAGTTGCTGCTTTGCAGATCTGGTCAACCGAAGCTTCATTCCTAAACGCCCAGGAAGTAGAAACTGACCTAGTAGAATGAGCTGTAATTCTTTGAGGCGGAATTTTACCTGACTCAACATAGGCAAGATGAATTAAAGATTTCAACCAAGATGCCAAAGAAATGGCAGAAGCTTTCTGGCCTTTCCTAGAACCGGAAAAGATAACAAATAGACTAGAAGTCTTACGGAAAGATTTCGTAGCTTCAACATAATATTTCAAAGCTCTAACAACATCCAAAGAATGCAATGATTTCTCCTTAGAATTCTTAGGATTAGGACATAATGAAGGAACCACAATTTCTCTACTAATGTTGTTGGAATTCACAACTTTAGGTAAAAATTCAAAAGAAGTTCGCAACACCGCCTTATCCTGATGAAAAATCAGAAAAGGAGACTCACACGAAAGAGCAGATAATTCAGAAACTCTTCTAGCAGAAGAGATGGCCAAAAGGAACAAAACTTTCCAAGAAAGTAATTTAATGTCCAATGAATGCATAGGTTCAAACGGAGGAGCTTGAAGAGCTCCCAGAACCAAATTCAAACTCCATGGAGGAGAAATTGACTTAATGACAGGTTTTATACGAACCAAAGCTTGTACAAAACAATGAATATCAGGAAGAATAGCAATCTTTCTGTGAAAAAGAACAGAAAGAGCGGAGATTTGTCCTTTCAAAGAACTCGCGGACAAACCCTTATCTAAACCATCCTGAAGAAACTGTAAAATTCTCGGTATTCTAAAAGAATGCCAAGAAAAATGATGAGAAAGACACCAAGAAATATAAGTCTTCCAGACTCTATAATATATCTCTCGAGATACAGATTTACGAGCCTGTAACATAGTATTAATCACGGAGTCAGAGAAACCTCTATGACCAAGAATCAAGCGTTCAATCTCCATACCTTTAAATTTAAGGATTTCAGATCAGGATGGAAAAAAGGACCTTGTGACAGAAGGTCTGGTCTTAACGGAAGAGTCCATGGTTGGCAAGATGCCATCCGGACAAGATCCGCATACCAAAACCTGTGAGGCCATGCCGGAGCTATTAGCAGAACAAACGAGCATTCCCTCAGAATCTTGGAGATTACTCTTGGAAGAAGAACTAGAGGCGGAAAGATATAGGCAGGATGATACTTCCAAGGAAGTGATAATGCATCCACTGCCTCCGCCTGAGGATCCCGGGATCTGGACAGATACCTGGGAAGTTTCTTGTTTAGATGAGAGGCCATCAGATCTATCTCTGGGAGCCCCCACATTTGAACAATCTGAAGAAATACCTCTGGGTGAAGAGACCATTCGCCCGGATGCAACGTTTGGCGACTGAGATAATCCGCTTCCCAATTGTCTACACCTGGGATATGAACCGCAGAGATTAGACAGGAGCTGGATTCCGCCCAAACCAAAATTCGAGATACTTCTTTCATAGCCAGAGGACTGAGTCCCTCCTTGATGATTGATGTATGCCACAGTTGTGACATTGTCTGTCTGAAAACAAATGAACGATTCTCTCTTCAGAAGAGGCCAAAACTGAAGAGCTCTGAAAACTGCACGGAGTTCCAAGATATTGATCGGTAATCTCACCTCCTGAGATTCCCAAACTCCTTGTGCCGTCAGAGATCCCCACACAGCTCCCCAACCTGTGAGACTTGCATCTGTTGAAATTACAGTCCAGGTCGGAAGAACAAAAGAAGCCCCCTGAATTAAACGATGGTGATCTGTCCACCACGTTAGAGAGTGCCGAACAATCGGTTTTAAAGATATTAATTGAAATATCTTCGTGTAATCCCTGCACCATTGGTTCAGCATACAGAGCTGAAGAGGTCGCATGTGAAAACGAGCAAAGGGGATCGCGTCCGATGCAGCAGTCATAAGACCTAGAATTTCCATGCATAAGGCTACCGAAGGGAATGATTGAGACTGAAGGTTTCGACAGGCTGTAATCAATTTTAGACGTCTCTTGTCTGTTAAAGACAAAGTCATGGACACTGAATCTATCTGGAAACCCAGAAAGGTTACCCTTGTTTGAGGAATCAAAGAACTTTTTGGTAAATTGATCCTCCAACCATGATCTTGAAGAAACAACACAAGTCGATTCGTATGAGACTCTGCTAAATGTAAAGACGGAGCAAGTACCAAGATATCGTCCAAATAAGGAAATACCACAATACCCTGTTCTCTGATTACAGACAGAAGGGCACCGAGAATCTTTGTGAAAATTCTTGGAGCTGTAGCAAGGCCAAACGGTAGAGCCACAAATTGGTAATGCTTGTCTAGAAAAGAGAATCTCAGGAACTGATAATGATCTGGATGAATCGGAATATGCAGATATGCATCCTGTAAATCTATTGTGGACATATAATTCCCTTGCTGAACAAAAGGCAATATAGTCCTTACAGTTACCATCTTGAACGTTGGTATCCTTACATAACGATTCAATAATTTTAGATCCAGAACTGGTCTGAAGGAATTCTCCTTCTTTGGTACAATGAAGAGATTTGAATAAAACCCCATCCCCTGTTCCGGAACTGGAACTGGCATAATTACTCCAGCCAACTCTAGATCTGAAACACAATTCAGAAATGCTTGAGCTTTCACTGGATTTACTGGGACATGGGAAAGAAAAAATCTCTTTGCAGGAGGTCTCATCTTGAAACCAATTCTGTACCCTTCTGAAACAATGTTCTGAATCCAAAGATTGTGAACAGAATTGATCCAAATTTCTTTGAAAAAACGTAACCTGCCCCCTACCAGCTGAACTGGAATGAGGGCCGTACCTTCATGTGAACTTAGAAGCAGGCTTTGCCTTTCTAGCAGGCTTGGATTTATTCCAGACTGGAGATGGTTTCCAAACTGAAACTGCTCCTGAGGACGAAGGATCAGGCTTTTGTTCTTTGTTGAAACGAAAGGAACGAAAACGATTGTTAGCCCTGTTTTTACCTTTAGACTTTTTATCCTGTGGTAAAAAAGTTCCTTTCCCACCAGTAACAGTTGAAATAATAGAATCCAACTGAGAACCAAATAATTTGTTTCCCTGGAAAGAAATGGAAAGTAGAGTTGATTTAGAAGCCATATCAGCATTCCAAGTCTTAAGCCATAAAGCTCTTCTGGCTAAGATAGCCAGAGACATAAATCTAACATCAACTCTAATAATATCAAAAATGGCATCACAGATGAAATTATTAGCATGCTGGAGAAGAATAATAATATCATGAGAATCACGATTTGTTACTTGTTGCGCTAGAGTTTCCAACCAAAAAGTTGAAGCTGCAGCAACATCAGCCAATGATATAGCAGGTCTAAGAAGATTACCTGAACATAGATAAGCTTTTCTTAGAAAAGATTCAATTTTTCTATCTAAAGGATCCTTAAACGAGGTACCATCTGACGTAGGAATGGTAGTACGTTTAGCAAGGGTAGAAATAGCCCCATCAACTTTAGGAATTTTGTCCCAAAATTCTAACCTGTCAGGCGGAACAGGATATAATTGCTTAAAACGTTTAGAAGGAGTAAATGAATTACCCAATTTATCCCATTCCTTAGCAATTACTGCAGAAATAGCATTAGGAACAGGAAAGACTTCTGGAATAACCGCAGGAGCTTTAAAAACCTTATCCAAACGTATAGAATTAGTATCAAGAGGACTAGAATCCTCTATTTCTAAAGCAATTAGTACTTCTTTAAGTAAAAAGCGAATAAATTCCATCTTAAATAAATATGAAGATTTATCAGCATCAATCTCTGAGACAGAATCCTCTGAACCAGAAGAGCCAAACCAGTACTGAAACGAGAATCAGTAGAGGAAATGGTAAATATAAGAGTATATCGTCGATCTGAAAAGGGAGGTAAGAGATGAATCTCTACGACCGATAACAGAGAACCTTATGAAATAGACCCCGTAGAAGGAGATCACTGCATTCAATAGGCAATACTCTCCTCACATCCCTCTGACATTCACTGCACGCTGAGAGGAAAACCGGGCTCCAACTTGCTGCGGAGCGCATATCAACGTAGAATCTAGCACAAACTTACTTCACCACCTCCCTTGGAGGCAAAGTTTGTAAAACTGATTTGTGGGTGTGGTGAGGGGTGTATTTATAGGCATTTTAAGGTTTGGGAAACTTTGCCCCTCCTGGTAGGAATGTATATCCCATACGTCACTAGCTCATGGACTCTTGTTAATTACATGAAAGAAAAAAAAAAATGTATATAATGTTCGATCGCAAAGTTTGGTGCTATACCTGCCTAATTAAGGGCTTGTATAGCCTGAGAACGTGATAGCTATGAACAGCATTCTGGTGGTGATAGTCCAAAGGTTGAATGGGTAGTGAGCTATGTCGATAGGACACAAACATCAAGACTATGGCACTCCAGAGCATTTATCACATTTAGTGTGCACATTACGTGTGGAGCAAATGTCAAACCACTGAAAATGGTTAGAGGTAATTTAGGCCAATACAAGTCTAAATTAAAAAAAAAAAAGATGTAATAATGTTCTAGTAAATTAATGTTAGACGTTATTTCAGACGGATCAGTACTCACCTCTTGAACTGGGTCGTGTGGTTGTAGAAACTGATCCACGTTTATGGGAGAGATGAGAATTTCCTTCCTAAGTGGATAGGAGAGGAGAAGCTTAACTTTGTAATTCTTTTAAGGTTTAAAGTGATGGGTAATTAGAATTTCTATTTAATTTTTTTTATTCTAATAACAGTATATACATTTATTTATAAATAATGGCACTTAAATATTTAAAATGTTAAGTCGTGCTGTTCCTCCGCCAAAGAAAACACCCCTACTCACTAACTGGTTGCTTAAAGAGATTAAAATTTTATTCTCTCTGAACCACAAAATAAAAAAAATAAAAAAAATTAACTTCCCAGTTTACTTCTATTAAAAATGTACTTCATTTTAGTGTTATCCTTTGTTGAAAAGCCGGAAGCTAAGGTCAGGAGTGCGCACATGTCTGCAGTACTATATAGCGGCAGTTTTGCAACAATGTTATACATTAGCAAGAACACTAGATGGCAGCACCACATTTCCTGTCATGTAGTGCTCCAGATGTGCACACTACCTATCTAGATATCTCTTCAAACAAAAGAATGAAGCAAATTTGATAGAGCAAACAATTTTAAGTTTCCTATTAACTTATAGCTATTTAAAAATCGAAAAAGAAAATTTGTGTTCATGTCCCTTTAACTGGAACATCCTCTACTACTAGAGCAATTAATTTCCATAAAAAATTATGAATATGCTCAAGCCTGAAATTATGAACTCCCTGGTAAGCTAAAAGAGGATCATCCTCGCAAACAATTCATTTAGAGTTAATATAAACCTTATATTTTAGAGAACGTTCAAAGAGAACTGCCCTAGGTGCAGCCGTGATAAGCTATAGACCCTAGAACGCTGAAAAACATAATTTATGCTTACCACAAATTCCTTTCCTTCCGGATAGGGAGAGTCCACGTCTAGGGTGGCAAAGACACCCCAGCCAAAGGCTTAAATATCCCTCTCACTAATTACCCCAGTCATTCTGCCGAGGGAACAAGGAAATGTAGGAGAAACATTAGGGTATAAATGGTGCCAGAAGAATAAAATAAGAGACCGTCCACAGACAAGAAAAAAAAAAAAAAACTGCGGGGCTGTGGACTCTCCCTATCCAGAAGAAAAGGAATTTATCTGGTAAGCATAAATTATGTTTTCCTTTTTAAGAAAGAGCCCACGGCTTCATTCCTTACTGTTGGGAAAACTATACCCAAGCTCCAGGACACTGAATGAATAACGGGAGGGAACAAAAAGGAAGAGGCAGACCCTATTCTGAGGGCACCACAGGCTGCAAAACTTCTCACGAAAAGCTGCTTAAGCCGAAGCAAAAACCATCAACCTTGTAAAATTTTGAAAATTATGCAAGGAGGACCAGGTAGCCGACTTACAAATCTGATCCATAGGAGGCCTCGTTCTTAAAGGCCCAAGAGGAAGCCACTGCTCTAGTGGAATGAGCTGTTATCCTCTCTGGACGATGTCCCGCAAGCTAAGCGGATTACACTTCTTAACCAAAAAGATAGGTAAGTCGAAGTAGCCTTCTGCCCCTTAAGCTTCCCCTAATAGACAGAGGAAGATTGTCTAAACTCCATAGTAGCTTGAAGATAGAAATTCAAAGCGAGAACCACATCCAAATTGTGAAGTAAGTGTTCCCTTGATGAAGGATTAGAACACAAGAAAAGAACCACAATCTCCTGATTGATGTTGCGATCTGACACAACCTTAGGAAGAAAACTTAATTTAGTACATAAAACTGCCTTATCTGCACAAAGAAGAAAAAAAAAAATTAGATAAGGGGGCTCACATTGCAAAGTAGAGATATCAGAAACTCTGCACGCAGAGGAATTATCCAATAAAAAGAACCTTCCAAGATAATTTAATGTCAACGGAATGCAGAGGCTCAAACGGAACCTGTTGCAAAACCCGAACAAGTTTTAGCCTCCAAGGAGGGGCCCCAGATCTAAATACAGGTCTGATCCTAATCAGAGCCTTAACAAAGGACTGTACGTCTGGAAGCTCAGTCTTTTGTGCAATAAAACCGACTGGGCCGAAATCTGTCCCCTCTGGGATCTAGCAAAAAGGCCCTTCTACAGCCCATCCTGGAGAAGAGATAAGATCCTGGCAACCTTAACTCTGTGCCAGGAAAATCCACTCTCTTCATACCAGAATAAGTAGGTTCTCCACATCTTGTGGTATATACGCAGAGTAACTGGTTTACAAGCTTGAATAAGGAGTATCAATGACACTCAGAAACCTCTTAGCCATGACTAAACGTTCAATCTCCACGCAGTCAGCCTCAGAGAATCTAGATTTTGATGAAAAACAAATAAAAAAATGGACCTTGTATAAGCAGGTCTCTGCGACAAGATAACTGATGGAGGGGATGTGGACATCACTATATCCACGAACCACGTACTTTGGCCACGATTGAAAAATCAGGATTACCGACACCCGCTCCTTCTTGATGCTGGTCACCACTTGAAGAAGCGATAATGGAGGGAAAAGATGTTTTAACCTCCAGGGCACTGCTAGTGCATCTATTAGATCCGCTTGGGGATCCCTCGATCTGTATCTGGGTAGCTTGGTATAGAGACAGGATGCCATGAGATCTCCGGCATCCCCCACTTGCTGCATATCTCTGCAAACACCTTGGGATGGATGGAAGAATTGCCTGCTGAGAAAATCCACCTCCCAGTTGTCCACACCAGGAATGTGGATTGCTGACAGCAAACAGCTGTGGGCCTTCACCCACTCCACAATCTGAGATACTTCAACAACTACTTCTCGATCCCCCCCTGAAGGTTGATGTAAGCCACCAATGTTATATTGTCTAATTGGAATCTGATAAACTGGGATGAGGCCTTGAAGATTGCCCGTAGTTCCAAAATATTGATTGGGAGGGAGGATTCCCGAGTCCACAACCCGTGCCTTCCTGGCACCCCAAACAGCTCCCCATCCGAATAGGCTTGCGTCCGTAGTCACAATCTCCCAGGATGGTCTTAAGAAGCATGTCCCTCGGGACAGAGCCACCAAGAGCGATTCTAGACCGGCTGTTTAATACAACCTTTTGAGACAGATCTAAATGATTGCTGATCCACTGCCTCAGCATGCACAGTTGTAAAGGTCTGAGACGGAACCTGGCAAAAAGAATGTCCATTCAGGACACCATGAGACCAATCGCCTCCATACACTGAGCCACAGAGGGACTAAAGGAGGGCAAAACATGCCGAAGTTAGCTTGCTACGTCTCTGGTCTGGATCCTCATGGATATGGAGACTATTATAGTACCCAAGAATTCCACCCTGGTACTTGGGATAAGAGAACTCTTTTACAAGTTTATCTTCCATCCATGTGTTCAAAGAAGACTGGGAAGGGACTGAGAATTCTTCTGAAAGTTGAAAGGATGGTGCTTGCACTAGAATATCGTCCAAGTATAGGGTTACTGCAATAACCTGAGTTCTGGCAACGGCTAAAGGAGCCCCCAGAACCTTTGTAAAGATTCTTGGAGTAGCTAGGCTAAACAGAAGGGCAATGAACTGGAAGTGCTGGTCCAGGAATGCACACCTCAGGATCCTTCAGATCTATAGTGGTCATAAACTGGCCTTCCTGAATTAAAGGATGGACCTTATCGTCTCCATCTTGAAGGAAAAGAAACAGAAATGTGTTTAAGCACTTTAGGTCTAGAATTGGGCGGGAAGTTCCCTCCTTTGGGACCACGAAAAGGTTTGAATAAAACCCCAAACATCTGTCTTCGATAAGCACCGGGACAACAACGCCTAACGAAGAACAGATCCCGAACACATCCTAGAAAAGCATCCAGCTTTTTTGGTCTGGTAAAGAGATTCGAGAGAATGAGTCTGCCCCTTGGCGGATGAGATTTGAAACCCATCTTGTATCCCTGAGATACCACCTCCAGGACCCACTGATCCTGTACGTCCTTGAACCAGACGTGGGGGGGGGGGGGTTAGAAGAAAAAAGAATGTCCCCTATACGAGCTGATCCTGGATCAGGGCCGCCCATTCATGACCATTTGTTTTCAGCTGGCTTCTTATTCTGCTCTGAATTATTCCAGGACTAAGCCAGCTTCCAAGTACTCTTGGGTTGCTCTGGCTTGGAGGAGGATTGTTGGGATTAGTCAGAAAAAAAATAAAAAAAATTAGAAGATAGTCATCCCTTAGATTTGTTCTTATCTTGCGGTAGGAAAGCACCCTTGCCTCCGGTAACCGTAGAAACAATGGTGTCCAGGCCTGGACCAAAAAAAAATAAAAAAATTCCCTTGGAGAAGAGAAAGTCTGGACTTCGAAGTTATATCCGAAGACCAAGACTTCAGCCAGAGCGCCCAGTGGGCTAGGACCGCAAAACCTAGCCTTTGCATTTAGGCAAATTTGCATGTTCGCATCACAGATAAAAGAATTGGCAATTCTCAGAGCTTTAATTCTGTCTAATATCCTTGAGGGGAGACTCCACCTCAATCAGTTCCAACAAAGTCGCTCCGGCAACCGCCGGTTAAACCAAAAATCCTGTATGTTGAAACCTCTCTCAGAAAGGTTTCCATTTTCTCATCTATTGGCTCTCTAACAAAGAACTATCCTCAAGGAGGTATAGTAGTAAGTTTAGCAAATGTGGAGATAGCAATATCCACCTTAGGAATGTAGCCCCACAAATCCAGTTGAGAATCCAGGACCAGGAACAACTTTTTACAAGTAGACAAGGGGGAAAAAGGAACAAATTCTTTCCCATTCGTTCTTAATGTTCGCCATCTTAACCGGCACAAGAAAAGTCAAAGGAACTCAGTCTAATTTAGGCATCATAGGTTCTTCAGGCAGCGTGGCCTCCTTTGAAAATTGAGCACTTGCGTTTAATCTAAAAAGGACGGTTCCTCCGCAGCAGGAGGCTTAGCTGCTAAAGACTCCGACCCAGAAAGTTAACCCTCCGAGGCTACAGAGGTTAACATATTGGATAACTGGGACATAATGGCTAAATCCGATAAATATTTAGATGACTCCGGGTCAGGAGAGCTATGTTTAACCTTCCTCTTGCGTTTGTTCGAGCGAGGTAAGGCATGGAGGGCTGCAGACACCGCCATTTGTAACTGCGTGGCAAAGTCTACAGTAAGAAGGCCCCCTCCGGATGAAGGATTAGATGTGCTACGGGGAACTGCATGTGGAATGGATAATGTAGCAAGGGTAGTAATCTCACGGGACGCCGAGTCCTGAGAGGTAGACTGCTCAGAGGGACTAAGCTCCTAGACAGTCACCACCTCCTAGACAATTAACAGAGGAAACTCTCCTCAGGTTCCAAAGTCTCAGCCGGAATAGAGGAAATGAATAGACCACACCCGGTCACATGGAGTGCAAGACAGTACTTCCCTTGTTAATACAAATACAGCAAGTAATAGGTTTCAATTTAGTTTTTTTAAAGTGTTGCACAGCTCCTTTTTGTTCCAGCCAAAAACAGTCTATCAGCCCAGGGGGGGGGGGGGGATATAACACACAAAGCAGCATTTAAATACACTGATTAATTAACCCCAACTGTTCAATAAACCCCCTTCAGGAGGATATTAACCCTGGATACTATCAAGGTATAAAGGAGCCACACTGTGACCCTGTTCTAAAACACTGAGATTGTTTCAATTTTTACACATAAAACGCTATGTGTAAAAATTGAAACTCTTACCTCCAAGATCCATGCTGTTGAACATAACACATCTTCTCAAGTGTGACAGTCTTATAGCAGCGTTCCTGACATGGACTTGAGTGAGGAAGCAGGCAGTGAAACTAGTCAACACTGATTGCTTAGGAGCTGTTAGCAAAAGTCTGGATGGTTTTGCAGAAAAAAAACCCAAAATAAAACCACTACAACTTTCCCTGCTTCTCCAGACTAACTCATCAATACTCACTAAGAGGTTGACATGACTATAAAATGCAGGTGTGTAATGTTTGATACTATCACATGATTAAGGGGCACTGCCCCGAAATGTCGTGACTGTTTGTTCCTTTTGTAAAAATAGAGGAATTTTTTGCAAGGAGACCACCTTGTCTGTGTTCTATATTACTGTTAGCAAGTTGGCAGTTACTTGCATCGGTCTCCTGCTTCCTGGGTTCCTGTGCTGGATACTACAGCCAATAGGATTGAGCTGGCATTCTATTGGTTGTTCCAATCAGCCAATAGAATGCCAGCACAATCCTATTGGCTGATTCCTATCAGCCAATAGGATTTTTTTCTACCTTAATTCCGATTGGCTGATAGAATTCTATCAGCCAATCAGAATTGAAGGGACGCCATCTTGGAAGACGTCACTTAAAGGAACAGTCATTTAGTAAGAAGACTTCGTTGGAAGAGGATGTCTTGAAGATGGACCCACTCAGTGCCGGATGGATGAAGATAGAAGATGCCGTCTGGATGAAGACTTCTGCCCCGGTTGGTTGTGTGCGTTTTAATGTTGGGGGGGGGGGGGGGCTTTTTTATTTTGTTTGGGGGATTAGATTAGGTGTAATTAGTTTAAAAATCTTGTAATTTGTTTATTATTTTCTGTAATTTAGTGTTTGTTTTTTGTACTTTACATAATTAAATTAATTCCCTAAATACAATTAAATACAATTATAGTGTAGTGTTAAGTGTTAGTGTAACTTAGGTTAGGTTTTATTTTACAGGTACATTTGTTTTTATTTTAACTAGGTAGCTATTAGTTATCAACTATTTAATAACTATTGTACCTAGTTAAAATAAATACAAAGTTGCCTGTAAAATTAAAATAAACCCTAAGCTAGCTACAATGTAACTATCTTACAGGAAATTTTATAGGTAATTATTTAGTTTTAAATAGGAATAATTTAGTTAATGATAGGAATTTTTATTTAGATTTATTTAAATTATATTTAAGTTGGGGGGGGGGGTTAGGGTTAGACTTAGATTTAGGGGTTAATAACTAATATAGTGGCAGTGACTTGGGGCGGCAGGTTAGGAGGTTAATATTTAACTAGTGTTTGTGATGCGGGAGTGCAGCGGTTTAGGGGTTAAAATAGGATACGCATTTTATGTAAGTGGACTTGCGGTATTTCCAAGTATGGCCAAAAAAATGAGCGGTACAAATAGCAGCGGGCGTTAAAAAGCAGCGTTAGGACCGTCCAACGCTGCTTTTTAAGCCTAACTCACAACTCGTAATCTAGCTGTCTGTTTAGCCTTAGAAATTGAATCATGAATGCACAGCTGAGCAGGGGGGACACCCTAAAATTATGAAGCAAACAAGCTGGAAGTGGTAACTTTTTCAGACACAGTCTCCCTTCTAAAGGGTCAGCTGATTCACCTGTGGTCTGAGCTGGTTTAACTAATCACTGCATCAAGGATGGATGTTAAGGTATTGTGGTTTTCTTTACAAAAAGGGACAGTCTAGACAGACAAAAAAAAAAAAAAAAAAAAAAAAAAAAAGAGGAGACCCTCATGATCCCAATAGGGCATGCAATGTTAAACTTTCCAATTTACTTTATCATCAAATTTTCTTTTGTTCTTTGAAGGCCAAACCTAGGTAGGCTCATATGCTTATTTCTAAGGCCTTGAATTCTGACTCTTATCTAAGGGCATTTAGACAGTTGCAGATTGAGGGCGTTAGTTTATGTGTGCCATAGAGATAAAATTGTGCTCACGCACATGGAGTTACCTAGGAGTCAGCACTGATTGGCTAAAATGCATGTCTGTCAAAAAAACAGAATTTATGTTTACCTGATAAATTACTTTCTCCAACGGTGTGTCCGGTCCACGGCGTCATCCTTACTTGTGGGATATTCTCTTCCCCAACAGGAAATGGCAAAGAGCCCAGCAAAGCTGGTCACATGATCCCTCCTAGGCTCCGCCTACCCCAGTCATTCAACCGACGTTAAGGAGGAATATTTGCATAGGAGAAACCATATGGTACCGTGGTGACTGTAGTTAAAGAAAATAAATTATCAGACCTGATTAAAAAAAAACCAGGGCGGGCCGTGGACCGGACACACCGTTGGAGAAAGTAATTTATCAGGTAAACATAAATTCTGTTTTCTCCAACATAGGTGTGTCCGGTCCACGGCGTCATCCTTACTTGTGGGAACCAATACCAAAGCTTTAGGACACGGATGAAGGGAGGGAGCAAATCAGGTCACCTAAATGGAAGGCACCACGGCTTGCAAAACCTTTCTCCCAAAAATAGCCTCAGAAGAAGCAAAAGTATCAAACTTGTAAAATTTGGTAAAAGTGTGCAGTGAAGACCAAGTCGCTGCCCTACATATCTGATCAACAGAAGCCTCATTCTTGAAGGCCCATGTGGAAGCCACAGCCCTAGTGGAATGAGCTGTGATTCTTTCGGGAGGCTGCCGTCCGGCAGTCTCGTAAGCCAATCTGATGATGCTTTTAATCCAAAAAGAAAGAGAGGTAGAAGTTGCTTTTTGACCTCTCCTTTTACCGGAATAAACAACAAACAAGGAAGATGTTTGTCTAAAATCCTTTGTAGCATCTAAATAGAATTTTAGAGCGCGAACAACATCCAAATTGTGCAACAATCGTTCCTTCTTTGAAACTGGTTTCGGACACAGAGAAGGTACGATAATCTCCTGGTTAATGTTTTTGTTAGAAACAACTTTTGGAAGAAAACCAGGTTTAGTACGTAAAACCACCTTATCTGCATGGAACACCAGATAAGGAGGAGAACACTGCAGAGCAGATAATTCTGAAACTCTTCTAGCAGAAGAAATTGCAACTAAAAACAAAACTTTCCAAGATAATAACTTAATATCAACGGAATGTAAGGGTTCAAACGGAACCCCCTGAAGAACTGAAAGAACCAAATTGAGACTCCAAGGAGGAGTCAAAGGTTTGTAAAAAGGCTTAATTCTAACCAGAGCCTGAACAAAGGCTTGAACATCTGGCACAGCTGCCAGCTTTTTGTGAAGTAACACAGACAAGGCAGAAATCTGTCCCTTCAGGGAACTTGCAGATAATCCTTTTTCCAATCCTTCTTGAAGGAAGGATAGAATCCTAGGAATCTTAACCTTGTCCCAAGGGAATCCTTTAGATTCACACCAACAGATATATTTTTTCCAAATTTTGTGGTAAATCTTGATTGAATAATAAAAACTACAGTTAAACACTAAAAAACTCTAAGCCATCTCCGTGGAGATGTTGCCTGTACAACGGCAAAGAGAATGACTGGGGTAGGCGGAGCCTAGGAGGGATCATGTGACCAGCTTTGCTGGGCTCTTTGCCATTTCCTGTTGGGGAAGAGAATATCCCACAAGTAAGGATGACGCCGTGGACCGGACACACCTATGTTGGAGAAACTAAAATAAGGGGGCGGTCTACAGAGGTTTCGCTACAAAGTAATCATAGGTTAAAAAAATAAATAAGAAAATAAAAAGTATATTTATTACCCATTCCCCAGTTTTGCATAAGTTATATTAAGGGATTATTTATCTCTTTCTGTGAGTAGACTGTCCCTTTAACAGCATTGTTTATACCACCAAGCTGGAAGTTAGATTTCAGGCAGGATTACCAGCGAGGCATTTAAAACATTAAATTTGAATGATAAAGCTGTGAAAACTGCTTTTAAATCTACAGATTCATGAAAGGCGGTTAAAAATCCAAAGCCTTAATTTCTGGATTACATATATCTCCCCCCCCCCCACAAAATCCAATACCCTGGTAACCATTGTCTCCAGAACACAATTTGCTCAATCCACAATAGCTTAAAGGCTGTGCCTTAAGTCATACCCCAAGATTACTTTGTTAGGCTTTGACATAGAAAATAGCATAAAAATTGCATCTGACAAGTTAAAAAAAAAACGAAACAAAAAACAGAATTTATGCTTACCTGATAAATTACTTTCTCCAATGGTGTGTCCGGTCCACGGAGTCATCCTTACTTGTGGGATATTCTCTTCCCCAACAGGAAATGGCAAAGAGCCCAGCAAAGCTGGTCACATGATCCCTCCTAGGCTCCGCCTACCCCAGTCATTCGACCGACGTACAGGAGGAAATATGCATAGGAGAAACCATATGATACCGTGGTGACTGTAGTTAGAGAAAATAATTCATCAGACCTGATAAAAAAACCAGGGCGGGCCGTGGACCGGACACACCGTTGGAGAAAGTAATTTATCAGGTAAGCATAAATTCTGTTTTCTCCAACATAGGTGTGTCCGGTCCACGGCGTCATCCTTACTTGTGGGAACCAATACCAAAGCTTTAGGACACGGATGAAGGGAGGGAGCAAATCAGGTCACCTAAATGGAAGGCACCACTGCTTGCAAAACCTCTCTCCCAAAAATAGCCTCTGAAGAAGCAAAAGTATCAAATTTGTAAAATTTGGCAAAAGTGTGCAGTGAAGACCAAGTCGCTGCCTTAAATATCTGGTCAACAGAAGCCTCGTTCTTGAAGGCCCATGTGGAAGCCACAGCCCTAGTGGAATGAGCTGTGATTCTTTCAGGAGGCTGCCGTCCGGCAGTCTCATAAGCCAATCGGATAATGCTTTTAAGCCAAAAAGAAAGAGAGGTAGAAGTTGCTTTTTGACCTCTCCTTTTACCAGAACAAACAACAAAGAAGATGTCTGTCTGAAATCTTTAGTAGCCTCTAAATAGAATTTTAGAGCACGGACTACGTCCAAATTGTGTAACAAACGTTCCTTCTTTGAAACTGGATTCGGACACAAAGAAGGTACAACAATCTCCTGGTTAATATTTTTGTTGGAAACAACTTTCGGAAGAAAACCAGGCTTAGTACGCAAAACCACCTTATCTGCATGGAACACCAGATAGGGCGGAGAACACTGCAGAGCAGATAACTCAGAAACTCTTCTAGCAGAAGAAATTGCAACCAAAAACAAAACTTTCCAAGATAATAACTTAATATCTACGGAATGTAAGGGTTCAAACGGAACCCCTTGAAGAACTGAAAGAACTAGATTTAGACTCCAAGGGGGAGTCAAAGGTTTGTAAACAGGCTTGATTCTAACCAGAGCCTGAACAAACGCTTGAACGTCTGGCACAGCTGCCAGCCTTTTGTGAAGTAAAACAGATAAAGCAGAGATCTGTCCCTTCAGAGAACTTGCAGATAATCCTTTCTCCAAACCTTCTTGTAGAAAGGATAGAATCTTAGGAATTTTTATCTTGTTCCATGGGAATCCTTTAGATTCACACCAACAGATATATTTTTTCCATATTTTATGGTAAATCTTTCTAGTTACAGGCTTTCTAGCCTGAATAAGAGTATCTATTACGGAATCTGAAAACCCACGCTTTGATAAAATCAAGCGTTCAATCTCCAAGCAGTCAGTTGGAGGGAAACCAGATTCGGATGTTCGAATGGACCTTGAACAAGAAGGTCCTGTCTCAAAGGTAGCTTCCATGGTGGAGCCGATGACATTCACCAGGTCTGCATACCAAGTCCTGCGTGGCCACGCAGGAGCTATCAAGATCACCGAAGCCCTCTCCTGATTGATCCTGGCTACCAGCCTGGGAATGAGAGGAAACTGTGGGAATACATAAGCTACATACATCCACTAGTCGCCTTGGGATCCCTGGATCTGGACCCGTAACAAGGAACCTTGAAGTTCTAACGAGAGGCCATCAGATCCATGTCTGGAATGCCCCATAATTGAGTTATTTGGGCAAAGATTTCCGGATGGAGTTCCCACTCCCCCGGATGGAAGGTCTGACGACTCAGAAAATCCGCTTCCCAATTTTCCACCCCTGGGATGTGGATAGCAGACAAGTGGCAGGAGTGATCCTCCGCCCATCGAATTATCTTGGTCACTTCCTCCATCGCCAGGGAACTCCTTGTTCCCCCCTGATGGTTGATATATGCAACAGTCGTCATGTTGTCTGATTGAAACCTTATGAATTTGGCCTTTGCTAGATGAGGCCAAGCTTTGAGAGCATTGAATATCGCTCTCAGTTCCAGAATGTTTATCGGGAGAAGAGATTCTTCCCGAGAACATAGACCCTGAGCTTTCAGGGGTTCCCAGACCGCGCCCCAGCCCACCAGACTGGCGTCGGTCGTGACAATGACCCACTCTGGTCTGCGGAAGCTCATTCCCTGTGACAGGTTGTCCAGGATCAGCCACCAACGGAGTGAATCTCTGGTCCTTTGATCTACTTGAATCGTCGGAGACAAGTCTGTATAATCCCCATTCCACTGTCTGAGCATGCACAGTTGTAATGGTCTTAGATGAATTCGTGCAAAAGGAACTATGTCCATTGCTGCAACCATCAATCCTATTACTTCCATGCACTGCGCTATGGAAGGATGAAGAACAGAATGAAGTACTTGACAAGAGCTTAGAAGTTTTGATTTTCTGACCTCTGTCAGAAAAATCCTCATTTCTAAGGAATCTATTATTGTTCCCAAGAAGGGAACTCTTGTTGACGGGGACAGAGAACTTTTTTCTATGTTCACTTTCCATCCGTGAGATCTGAGAAAGGCTAGAACGATGTCCGTATGAGCCTTTGCTTTTGACAGAGACGACGCTTGAATCAGGATGTCGTCCAAGTAAGGTACTACTGCAATGCCCCTTGGTCTTAGAACTGCTAGAAGGGACCCTAGTACCTTTGTGAAAATTCTCGGAGCAGTGGCTAATCCAAATGGAAGTGCCACAAACTGGTAATGCTTGTCCAGAAAAGCGAACCTTAGGAACTGATGATGTTCCCTGTGGATAGGAATATGTAGGTACGCATCCTTTAAATCCACCGTGGTCATAAATTGACCTTCCTGGATGGTAGGAAGGATCGTTTGAATGGTTTCCATTTTGAACGATGGAACCATGAGAAATTTGTTTAGGATCTTGAGATCTAAAATTGGTCTGAATGTTCCCTCTTTTTTGGGAACTATGAACAGGTTGGAGTAAAACCCCATCCCTTGTTCTCCTATTGGAACTGGATGAATTACTCCCATCTTTAACAGGTCTTCTACACAATGTAAGAATGCCTGTCTTTTTATTTGGTTTGAAGATAATTGAGACCTGTGGAACCTTCCCCTTGGGGGTAGTTCCTTGAATTCCAGGAGATAACCCTGAGAAACTATATCTAGTGCCCAGGGATCCTGAACATCTCTTGCCCAAGCCTGAGCAAAGAGAGAAAGTCTGCCCCCCACCAGATCCGGTCCCGGATCGGGGGCCATCCCTTCATGCTGTTTTGGTAGCTGTGGCAGGCTTCTTGGCCTGCTTACCCTTGTTCCAGCCTTGCATCGGTCTCCAGGCTGGTTTGGGTTGAGAAGAATTACCCTCTTGCTTAGAGGATGTAGAATTAGAGGCTGGTCCGTTTCTGCGAAAGGGACGAAAATTAGGCTTATTTTTAGCCTTAAAGGACCTATCCTGAGGAAGGGCGTGGCCCTTTCCCCCAGTGATGTCTGAAATAATCTCTTCAAAATCAGGACCAAACAGTGTTTTACCCTTGAAAGGGATGTTAAGCAATTTTGTCTTGGAAGACACATCCGCTGACCAAGACTTTAGCCAAAGCGCTCTGCGCGCCACGATAGCAAACCCTGAATTTTTCGCCGCTAATCTAGCTAATTGCAAAGCGGCATCTAAAATAAAAGAGTTAGCCAATTTAAGTGCTTGAACTCTGTCCATAACCTCCTCATACGAAGATTCTTTATTGAGCGACTTTTCTAGTTCTTCGAACCAGAAACACGCTGCTGTAGTGACAGGAACAATGCATGAAATTGGTTGTAGAAGGTAACCTTGCTGAACAAACATCTTTTTAAGCAAACCCTCTAATTTTTTGTCCATAGGATCTTTGAAAGCACAACTATCTTCTATAGGAATAGTAGTGCGTTTGTTTAGAGTAGAAACCGCCCCCTCGACCTTGGGGACTGTCTGCCATAAGTCCTTTCTGGGGTCGACTATAGGAAATAATTTCTTAAATATAGGG
The DNA here is from genome assembly GCF_027579735.1 of Bombina bombina. Lineage (NCBI taxonomy): Eukaryota > Metazoa > Chordata > Amphibia > Anura > Bombinatoridae > Bombina > Bombina bombina. Next base: position 1,040,906,607 of record NC_069504.1, read on the forward strand.
GGAGGAACAAAAGGTATGCCGGGCCTTTCCCACTCCTTATTTACTATGTCTGCCACCAGCTTGGGTATAGGAAAAGCATCGGGGGGCACCGGAACCTCTAGGAACTTGTCCATCTTACATAATTTCTCTGGAATGACCAAATTGTCACAATCTTCCAGAGTAGATAATACCTCCTTAAGCAGTGTGCGGAGATGTTCTAGTTTAAATTTAAATGTTACAACATCAGGTTCAGCTTGTTGAGAAATTTTTCCTGAATCTGAAATTTCTCCCTCAGACAAAACCTCCCTCCTGGCCCCTTCAGATTGGTGTGAGGGTATGTCAGAACAGTTATCATCAGCGTCCTCTTGCTCTTCAGTGTTTAAAACAGAGCAATCACGCTTTCTCTGATAAGTAGGCATTTTGGATAAAATGTTAGCAATAGAATTATCCATTACAGCCGTTAATTGTTGCATGGTAATAAGTATGGGCGCACTAGATGTACTAGGGGCCTCTTGTGTGGGCAAAACTGGTGTAGACACAGAAGGGGATGATGCAGTACCATGCTTACTCCCCTCATTTGAGGAATCATCTTGGGCAATATCATTATCTGTGGCATCATTGTCCCTACTTTTTTTGGACACTATGTCACAATTATCACATATATTTAAATGGGGAGAAACCTTGGCTTTCATACATATAGAACATCGCTTATCTGATGGTTCAGACATGTTAAACAGGCTTAAACTTGTCAACAAAGCACAAAAAAAGTTTAAAAATAAAACCGTTACTGTCACTTTAAATTTTAAACTGAACACACTTTATTACTGAATATGTGAAAAAGTATGAAGGAATTGTTCAAAATTCACCAAATTTTCACCACAGTGTCATAAAGCCTTAAAAGTATTGCACACCAAATTTGAAAGCTTTAACCCTTAAAATAACGGAACCGGAGCCGTTTTTACATTTAACCCCTATACAGTCCCAGGTATCTGCTTTGCTGAGACCCAACCAAGCCCAGAGGGGAATACGATACCAAATGACGCCTTCTATAAGCTTTTTCAGTGGTTCTTAGCTCCTCACACATGCATCTGCATGCCTTGCTCTCCAAAAACAACTGCGCATTAGTGGCGCGAAAATGAGGCTCTGCCTATGACTAGAAAAGGCCCCCATCTGAAAAAGGTGTCCAATACAGTGCCTGCCGTTTTTTTTAAAACAATCCCCAAGATTATAATAACTATATGAGTTATAATCTGCCAAATATGTTTAGTAAAGTAATCGTTTTAGCCCAGAAAAATGTCTACCAGTTTTATAAGCCCTTATGAAGCCCTTTATTCTTTTACTTAAACTAAGAAAATGGCTTACCGGTCCCCATAGGGAAAATGACAGCCTTCCAGCATTACAAAGTCTTGTTAGAAATGTGGCCAGTCATACCTCAAGCAGAAAAGTCTGCAAACTGTTTCCCCCAACTGAAGTTACTTCATCTCAACAGTCCTGTGTGGAAACAGCAATCGATTTTAGTAACGTTTGCTAAAATCATCTTCCTCTTACAAACAGAAATCTTCATCTCTTTTCTGTTTCAGAGTAAATAGTACATACCAGCACTATTTTAAAATAACAAACACTTGATTGAAGGATAAAAACTACATTTAAACACCAAAAAACTCTTAGCCATCTCCGTGGAGATGTTGCCTGTGCAACGGCAAAGAATGACTGGGGTAGGTGGAGCCTAGGAGGGATCATGTGACCAGTTTTTCTGGGCTCTTTGCCATTTCCTGTTGGGGAAGAGAATATCCCACAAGTAAGGATGACGCCGTGGACCGGACACACCTATGTTGGAGAAATAGTCATTGGCCAACCTCTACATATCCTCACCGACGCCCCTTTAACCTATCAATACATAAAAAAAAAAAAAAGCGGCCAACTATAACTATCAAAACTACATCATGACAGCACTTGCCGAGTTCTCTATTCCCAAAAGCTTTTCTAAAATGCTTTGACATGCAATACCATAAGGTTCTCATTTTATTTATATATCAGCTTGAATCTATTAAATAGCTTTTCCATCATCTCTAACATTCTGTAATGGGGTACTGGTGTTCTATGAAGAGTACAAACACAGGGCATATATAGTAAATTACTTGCTAACAGATGTTTACACTAAGTTATGAAATTTAATTAATTTGACAAAAAACATAATTTATGTAAGAACTTACCTGATAAATTCATTTCTTTCATATTAGCAAGAGTCCATGAGCTAGTGACGTATGGGATATACATTCCTACCAGGAGGGGCAAAGTTTCCCAAACCTCAAAATGCCTATAAATATACCCCTCACCACACCCACAATTCAGTTTAATGAATAGCCAAGAAGTGGGGTGATAAGAAAGGTGCAAAAGCATCAAAATAAGGAATTGGAATAATTGTGCTTTATACAAAAAAAAAATCATAACCACCACAATAATATGAAAGAAATGAATTTATCAGGTAAGTTCTTACATAAATTATGTTTTCTTTCATGTAATTAGCAAGAGTCCATGAGCTAGTGACGTATGGGATAGTAGATACCCAAGATGTGGAACTTCCACGCAAGAGTCACTAGAGAGGTAGGGATAAAATAGACAGCCAATTCCGCTGAAAAAATAATCCACAACCCAAATCAAAATCTAAATTTAATATATTGTTAAGAAATTTTGAACGATTCAAAATAGCTGCCAAACCACATGACGTATCAACTTCTCTTGAACAAATCTGAATGTTAGTCATAAGATAACTCTATAAACAAAATTTCAAGTCTGTCCCATAAGCGGTTTCGGAGAAGAAGATTTTTATAGTTTTTAAAAATGGAGCATACGAAACAAAATGGCCGCCAAGCTATGCAATGTATGGCTTTCAAATTGCACATACTAATGCTCACTATAGAGCTCTACAATTTGCGAAAGTTTCATGAAAACTTGCAAATGTTTTATTTCACGAAGACGACTGCGCAATGCGAATTTTAACTGCAATATTGTCTCTAAGTGTTATGAGTATGTGTAATCATGTGTCTATTACACTGTAATATTGTTAAATATTGTAAAACTAATTTATGAAGTGCAAAATTATGCAATTAAATGGCGATAAAAAGGTTAATGTCTCACAGCAGCCATGTTGATTATGGAAAAATCGCAATTTTAACAATCTTGGTAGAGGACCTTGCAAGGAGCATACGTGCAAAATTGCGCTTTATTGCATTAAGCGGTTTAAGAGAAGAAGATGTTTAAAGATTTTCGCAAAATGCAAGATGGTTGCTACATCATCTGACCAAGTCACTTCTGTTGAGCAATGGCAAATCTAGGTCATAGGAGCACTAAGCACAGCAAGTTTCAAAGTTGCAACATAAGCAGTTCCAGAGCTAAAGATTATTAAGCAGTTCTCAAAATTTGTCGCAAAAAACAATATGGCTGCGTAACCTTATGACCTATGAGTTCAATATTGCATGAGATGTAGCATTGCAATAGGCTGTATCAGCATACCTGATTTCAAGAGTTTAGCATAAGTAATTTGTGTTTTGTGAGCAATTGACTCAAAAGAGGAAGTATTGAATTACAAATAATTACGATAAACATAAAACCGATATTGCTGCCGCATCATGTGACTGATTATCTCCTAATGAGCAATTCTGAATCTAGGTCACAATATAAGATTATACTGCAAATTTCATAGTTCTAACATAAGCGGTTTCAGAGAAAATAGACTTTCGTTCTTTTCGCATAAACCAAGATGGCTGCCTGATCGTAAGTTGTACAGCCTCCATATTACGCACAATAGTGCTCACTATAGATGTCAATAATCATGGCAAAAATAAAGCATTTTTGTGATACGGTTTGTTTTATCATTAATTTAAATATATCGTTAAGCAATTTTGAACAATTCAAAATGGCTGCCAAACCACATGACGTATCAACTTCTCTTGAACAAATCTGAATGTTAGTCATAAGATAACTCTATAAACAAAATTTCAAGTCTGTCCCATAAGCGGTTTCGGAGAAGAAGATTTTTATAGTTTTTAAAAATGGCGCATACGAAACAAAATGGCCGCCAAGCTATGCAATGTATGGCTTTCAAATTGCACATACTAATGCTCTTTATAGACCTCTACAATTTGCAGAAGTTTCATAAAAATTTGCAAATGTTTTATTTCACGAAGGCGACTGTGCAATGCGAATTTTAACTGCAATATTGTCTTTAAGGGTTATGACTATGTGTAATCATGTGTCTATTACACTGTAATATGGTTAAATATTGTAAAACTAATGTATAAAGTGCAAAATTACACAATTAAATGGCGATAAAAAGGTTAATGTCTCACAGCAGCCATGTTGATTATGGAAAAATCGCAGTTTGAACAAACTTGGTAGAGGACCTAGCAAGGAGCATATGTGCAAAATTGCGCGTCATTGCACTAAGCGGTTTAAGAGAAGAAGATGTTTGAAAAATTTTGCAAAATGCAAGATGGCTGCCACATCATGCGACCAAGGCACTTCTCTTGAGCAATAGCGATTTTAGGTCATAGTAGCACTAAGCACAGCGAGTTTCAAAGTTGTAACATAAGCAGTTCCAGAGCTAAAGATTTTTAAGCGTTTGTCAAAATTTGTCGGAAAAAGCAATATGGCTGCCAGAGCATGTGACCTATGAGTTCAATATTGCATGAGATGTAGCACAGCAATAGGCTGTACCAGCATACCTGATTTTAAGAGCTTTGCACAAACAGTTAAGCAGTTATGGGCAATTGAATACAAAGCTTGGCGGAATAATAATTAATAATAATAATAATAATAATAATTATAATAATAATTATAATAATAATAATAAAGTTGTCCTGCAACTTTGTTGCTGGCCACCTAAATATAGCTGCAAGCAGCAATAGAGGTGGCCAGCGCATTATTTTTGCAATGCCATATAAGTAGTTATGTCACAAAATAAAGCTATATAACAACTGTTTACAGTTCTAACATAAGCATTTGGAAAATAAACACATTTTCAAAATGTTTGCGTTTTTTTAAAATGTCTGCCACACCATATGACCTATACTTTCAACATGAACAAATTTAACTCTAGGTGACAATATATGGTTATACAGCAAATTTCACAGTTTTTAACATAAGCGGTTGGAAAGAAAACAGTTTCAAAATGTTTGCGTAAACCAATATGGCTGCCACAGCTTGTGACTAATTCCTTCAACATGAACAACTGTGACTCTAGGTCACAATATAAGACTGTACAGCAAATTTCACAGTTCTAACATAAGCGGTTGCAGAGAAAATAGACTTTCGAAATTTTCGCGTAAACCAAGATGGCTGCCCGATCGTAAGATATACATCCTCTATATTATGCACAATAGTGCTCACTATAGATGTCAATAAACATGGCAAAAATAAAGCATTTTTGTAAAACGTTTTTTGTTTTATTATTAATTTAAATATATCGTTAAGCAATTTTGAACAATTCAAAATGGCTGCCAAACCACATGACGTATCAACTTCTCTTGAACAAATCTGAATGTTAGTCATAAGATAACTCTATAAACAAAATTTCAAGTCTGTCCCATAAGCGGTTTCGGAGAAGAAGATTTTTATAGTTTTTAAAAATGGTGCATACGAAACAAAATGGCCGCCAAGCTATGCAATGTATGGCTTTCAAATTGCACATACTAATGCTCACTATAGACCTCTACAATTTGCAGAAGTTTCATGAAAATTTGCAAATGTTTTATTTCACGAAGGCGATTGCGCAATGCGAATTTTAACTGCAATATTGTCTTTAAGGGTTATGACTATGTGTAATCATGTGTCTATTACACTGTAATATTGTTAAATATTGTAAAACTAATGTATAAAGTGCAAAATTACGCAATTAAATGGCGATAAAAAGGTTAATGTCTCAAAGCAGCCATGTTAATTAAGGAAAAATCGCAGTTTGAACAAACTTGGTAGAGGACCTTGCAAGGAGCATATGTGCAAAATTGCGTGTCATTGCACTAAGCGGTTTAGGAGAAGAAGATGTTTGAATATTTTCGCAAAATGCAAGATGGCTGCCACATCATGTGACCAATGCACTTCTCTTGAGCAATAGCAATTTCAGGTCATAGTAGCACTAAGCAGAGCGAGTTTCAAAGTTGTAACATAAGCAGTTCCAGAGCTAAAGATTTTTAAGCGTTTGTCGAAATTTGTCGCAAAAAGCAATATGGCTGCCAGAGCATGTGACCTATGAGTTCAATTTTGCATGAGATGTAGCACAGCAATAGGCTGTACCAGCATACCTGATTTTAAGAGCTTTGCAAAAACAGTTAAGCAGTTATGGGCAATTGAATACAAAGCTTGGCGGAATAAAAAGAATAATAATAATAATAATAATAATAATAATAATCCGTACAATAACAATAGGTTGTCCTGCAACTTTGTTGCTGGCCATCTAATAATTAAAAAAACTGAAATCATAAGCAGAAGAATCAAACTGAAACAGCTGCCTGAAGTACTTTTCTACCAAAAACTGCTTCAGAAGAGGAGAAAACATCAAAATGGTAGAATTTAGTAAAAGTATGCAAAGAAGACCAAGTTGCTGCTTTGCAAATCTGATCAACAGAAGCTTCATTCCTAAAAGCCCAGGAAGTAGAAACTGACCTAGTAGAATGAGCCGTAATCCTTTGAGGCGGGGACTTACCCACCTCCACATAAGCATGATGAATCAAAGACTTTAAAAAGTCTTGAAAAAGGCTCCGTTGCCGATTTGCGTTGATCCGCCCTACAGCTACAGACAAACTTGGAACCCAGGACCGTTGTCTCTAACAGGAGGTTTGAAATAAGAAATCCCTGTTAGTTAATGTACAGCGAGAGGAGCCACATACTGAAAAATATTTAAAAGGAATGAAGTGCGCGCACATAATTTAAACAAGGAGAACCTCTAATTAGTCACAAAGAACCCACGTGACTATTGCCGAACCGGACAGCTGATATATCAAACACTGACAGGAAAAGTAAGAATACACGGAGGAGCGTTTTTTATACATAAAGGTACTTTGTGACATCTCTAATTGGAAACTTTTAAAGGAACTACATCTCTAATTGGAAACTTTTAAAGGAACTACAAAAAAGGAAAGACTGGGTAAACACCTGCTAGGAAAAGCCCTCTAATTAAAGCTTGCAACACTGTTTAATAAGACACACAGCATTTTGAAAACACTCATTACAGACCATCAATAGAGAAAAGGCTTATTTTTTTACCATTGGTTCATACTGGTGTATGAAAGCCAACTATACTTATCAATCTGCAATGGTTTATTGTTACTGTATCAACCTATCCTAGGAAAAGCCCTCTAATTAAAGCTTGCAACACTGTCTAATAAGACACACAACACTTTGAAACACCTGTTACATACTACCAACACAGAAAAGGCTTATTGTTTTCAATATTAATTCATACTAGTGTTTGAAAACTTACTCTTATCAATTTATAGTGGTTTATTGTTACTGTATCAACTTATGCCTCTACTAATTTTTACTTTATTATTTGCCCATCATCTAACATATTAGCAGCTATTGGAGTCTTTTCTATCAGAATTGTAGTTTTAAATTAGAATTGTAGTTTTTAATGCATTTATAACACCGGTGTTATTAAGTTTTTAGAATCTAATTTTTTTAGAACATTACTGTTTAATATTTTATTGCTATTAATGTCTGTAAGGAATTTTTATTTCTTAGTATGAACTTACTTAATAAATTAACATTATAACACTAATCTGCATACTA